>NC_063188.1:85706462-85797345 GCF_023159225.1 Perognathus longimembris pacificus | reverse complement strand
GCTAGGCTTCTAACCCAAAGAGGCACTATTAATATCCACCCCCCCCCCATAATCATAGCTAGATCAATAAAGAGACAAATTAAGGTTCTGTCATACTCACCTTTCCACATCAGATTTCCTTGGCAATCTAAGAAGAAGAGAAAATGATTAAACACATGTATACTTTCACCAAACTGTGATGTCTTTACTCTGACTCTATTACTACCTTTAATGTTTTGAAAAAACTGAATTAACAGCTTCTACAGATTCAAGTTTGCTACCAAGTCTTTGTACTTACAAATGGTCAGAAATATGGCTGCAAAAGAAAAACCAAAATGAACTTTTCTCTCCATTCAAAATGCTTCAAAAGGTATTGCATGAAGCTCAAACATTTAAAAAACTCAAATCTTACATCAGCATACTATATCATAGAGTAAGACAAAATATTCTTTAAGATCAAATTGGCCACAGATAAGAGTAGTACTTGGTTGCCAGTTTCCTAGTACCTAATGGATACTCAGGTTCTATGCAATAATCCCAACTAAGCATACACTCAAGGGTTTTATGGTAATTACAATGACGTTGCATAGTAGCTAAATGAAAGACCTGCATCACTTGGTTTTTAATTAAACCAGTAAGGTTTTGATTTTTTTGTTAGTTCTCTAGTACTGATAGCCAGCAACCAATCTCAATTTCTTCCTTAATAGGTTACATTATCTAACACTCTTGCATCTACTGATGCTCAGAAAGGGCCTAAACTGCCTACTGAACTGGCACAATCTGTTCATCTCTACCCAGTGGTCCAAGACCCTGAATTGCCCAGCCAACTATACACTCTTCTCTCATCCATCATGTCAGAGGAACAGATGAACTGGAACCATTTCTAAAGGTACAAAGAGGGGAAATTATTAAAATGTGTCTCATAGTTACCTGATATTCTCAGAGAAGACAGTGGATGGAAATAGGTAAAGGCTGGGAGGACCAGCAGACCACAGGGATAAAGCAGAAATTAAGGCCCTATTTTAAAAAACAAATCATAAACCAGGCTGAGCACCACTGGCTCACATCTGTAACTATAGCTTCTCAGGAGGCTGAGATCAGAGGCTCATAGTTCAAAGCCAGCCCACACAGGAAAGTCCATGAGACTCTTTTCTCTAACTAACAGAAAGCTAGAAATATAAAGCTGTGGCTCAAAGTGGTAGAACACTTTATTAGCATTGAGCACAAAAGCTCCAGGACAACACCCAGGCCCTGAGTTCAAGTCCTGGGACCAGCATAAAAAACGAAACTCACAAATAAAAAATAGCCACGGGGGGTTGGGGATATGGCCTAGTGGCAAGAGCGCTTGCCTCGTATACATGAAGCCCTGGGTTCGATTCCCCAGCACCACATATACAGAAAATGGCCAGAAGTGGCGCTGTGACTCAAGTGGTAGAGTGCTAGCCTTGAGCAAAAAGAAGCCAGGGACAGTGCTCATGCCCTGAGTCCAAGGCCCAGGACTGGCAAAAAAAAAAAAAAAATAGCCACAGGGGGCTGAAAATGTGACTTAGTGGTAGAGTGCTTGCATAGCATGCATGAAGGCCTGGGTTCAATTCCTCAGCACCACATAAAGAGAAAAAGCCAGAAGTGGTGCCATGGCTCAAGAGATAGAGTGCTAGCCTTGAGCAAAAAGAAGCCAGGGACAGCACTCAGGCCCTGAGTTCTAAGCCCTCAGGACTGGCCAAAAACAAAACAAAACAAGAAATAGCAATGAGTATGTTCCTCTACATGCAAACACTCCTGAGAATACTTGAGAAGGCACATCTTTTGTCCTCAAGGGAGATAGAGGATAGGTGCAGGCTAGGGGGGAGCAGTGCACAGAAAAAACAAGAACAGGAATGGGAATGTGGCTTAGTGGTAGAGTGCTTACCTAGCATGCATGAAGCCCTGGGTTCGATTCCTCAGTACCACATAAACAGAAAAAGCCAGAAGTGGTGCTATGGTTCAAGTGGTAGAGTGCTAGCCTTGAGCAAAAAGAAGCCAGGGACAGTGCCAGGCCCTGAGTCCAAGCCCCAGGACTGGCAAAACAAAGAAAGAAAAAAAAAAAGAAATTAAGTAACTAGGCTGGGTGCTGGTGGCTACATCTGTAATCCTAGCTGAGGACCGCAGATGGTGGGTCAAGTGGTAGAGTATCATCCTTGAGCAGAGAAAGCTAAGCAAAAGCATGAACCTTGAGTTCAAGTCCCAGCATTGGCACCAAAAAATAAAAATAAAAACTTGCCTCAGAGATGCTAAAAGTATCATTTCACATCAGACGTGCTATCATTTCAGGGACAATGGAGAGGCTTTGCTGCCTGTTTATCCTTCCCCTCAGTGCTTCCTAATAACCCATTTGAAATTCTTTTGTGAAAAGAAACTCACAGTGTAGGATAAAAGCCCTAAAATACAAATGTTGGAAGAAGTATAAAGCATAGTTACTTATTTATGCCAAATACAGCAAAACAAGTTTACATGATTGAGATCCTAGCATTTTCTGATTTTAAATCAGGTTTAGAAGAACAGAATATCTGGTAGTTGGAGCCTCTAATCCTAGCTACTCAGGAGGCTGAAATCAGAGGATGTGGTTCAAAGCCAGCCCAGAAAAGAAAGTCCATGGGACTCTTATTTACAATTAGCTACCAAAAAGCCAGAAATAGAGCTGTGGCTCAAGTGGCAGAGCACTAGTTTTGAACATAAAAGCACAGGGACAGTGCTCAGGCCCTGAGTCCAAGCCCCAGGACTGGCCAAAAAAAAAAAAAAGAAGCCAGGGACAGTGCCAAGGACAGCACTGAGGCCCTGAGTTCAAGCCTCACAACTGCCAAAAAAAAAAAAGGGTGGACACACTAGAAACTTTCAAGGTAAGTTCCTAAACTAATCTGGGGTATTGCAAGTAAAAATGAAAGCAATTAAAAAGACTTTTCTCCTCAAATTATCATGGTTTAGGGGCTGGAAAAATGTGTCAAGTGGCCACAGTGTTTGCCTAGAAAGCACAAAGCCCAGAGTTCAAACTCCAGTACCATGAAAATTATCTATGGTTTAGCTTGGCTCCGTGGCTCAGCTCACGCCTGTAATCCTAGCTCCTCAAGAGACTAAGAACTGATTGTGATTTGAAGCCAGCCTGGGCAGGAAACTTCTGAGACTCTAATCTCCAATAAACTACTCAAAAAAGCTGAAGTGGTGCTGTTGCAACTCAAGTGGTAGAATGCTTGCCTTGAGCAAAATAAGCTAGCCCAGAGTTCAAGCCCAAGACTGGAAAAAAAATTATCCATGGTTTATGATGAAACTTTTGAAAAATCACTCACTCATGTACTAAATTTAGTAAACAGTTAAGCCCCAAGTATGTGCCAGCCATTGTTTCAAGCCCTGAGGAAAGCAGCAAACAAATCAAATTCCCTGTCCTGATGGAGCTAATATTCTAGTGATGCTAAATGGAGACCAATATCTTAATGTCAGGTAAATGTTACAGAGAAAACAAAGCACTAAGAAGAGGCAGAAAAGGGCAGAATACTATTATACAGGTGGTAAGGGAAAGTCTGCCTTGCTCAGTTTTATGTGGACTAAGAGCTAAAGGAAATCAGAAGGAAAACCACAGATTTCTGGGGAAAGAGAAAAGGCTCCAAATTGGGAGTGTATAGGGAACTATCAAGATGGCTAGTTTAGTTGCAACAAAATAAGCAAGAAACGAGCATTAATTAGGGCATGAATTAAAGAAGTGCTGGTGAGAAGACATAGACCACATAGGCCCTTGAAAGTAAAAATGCCCACATGGTCATTATTATTAACAGCAAGAGTCATGGGTTGACATTTTATAGTCATTGTATATATAGGTGAGTATAAAGACTAAATGCCAGACATCTTTGGCTCAGGCCTGTAATCCTAGGTACAGGAGGAGGCAGAGATCTGAGGATCAAGACTCAAAGCCAACTCCAGCAGGAAAGCTTAGGAATCTCTCATCTCCAATTAAGCTGGAAGTGGAGCTGTGGCTCAAGTGGTAAGCACTGAGCAAAAAAACAAAACAAAACAAAACAAAACCTCAGGGACAGGATATCCGGGCCCTCAGTTCAAGCCCCAGGACTGGCACAAAAAATAAAATAAAATAAAGACTTCAAGTGAGCTAGAGAATGACTGGAAGGTTTTGAGCAGAGAAGATTTAAAAGGCTCATCCTGATAAATTTCATGGACAAGAAGCAGTGGAGCAACAAGCAAGGTTATGTAAAAATACAAATGAGTACAGTATTTCAGAACACAGGTAAAGGACAAAGTGGCTTGGACCTACACTTAATGGAAATGTTGAGAAGTGGTAAGAATCTAAAGTCAGAGATGACAGGACTTGCTGATATACTCTGGCTGTAGAACTTGAAGAAAGAAGAGCCAGGAATTACTCTAAAATTTTTTGCCTGAACAACAGGAAGAATGGAGATAGTATTCAGTGATAGAAAAGCAGTTTTGTTTTGGAGGGGGGGAAGATAGAAGGAGTCAAACAGCATCAGGAGTTTGGGTTTGGACTTGGTATATTGAAACACTCATGAAATGCCTTTTGAGACCAGATATGTAGCTCAAGCTGGGCTTGAATTTGCTATGGATATACTTATTCTACAGCAATAAAACAGATTAAACCAAGCCCTAAAATAGTAAAACACAATTCAAGAATATCTACCAATCCTATATGGAAAAATAAATCCATGGGCCATACATAGGACAGGACCTTCCCATAAGTGAAACTTCCTCAAGAATGCTTTTTAAAAAATAAAATCCTCTAATAAGCAGTTCAGAGAAATATATTGCTAAAATAATATATAACCATAAGATTTATTTTAAACACCTTTAACTCTATCCTTTTCAACGAAGTCACAGTACAACAAAACTAAGTGGCAAGATTTTACAAGTGAAACCTACTGTAATTCTTTGAGTCATGTGCAAACACATATTTTAAGTCTCTAGGAACAAATTGCCACACAGTATTTCAGCTTACTATGTGAATACTAATGTTCTTCATTTGAAAGCCATGACCTGAAATCTTACAACAAAGAAAAACTAACCCAGACAAAAACTAATCCTGACTTTTTGTAAACCTGAGCTATGAGACTGAAAATGGAGATCCAAATTTTAAGTGTACCTGTCCTTTTGGTACCAAGTCATTAGTGTATTCTAAATCTATTCCTTGGGGATTAGCACCCTAATGGTGCCCTAAGGCATTTCATAGGTAACTATGTGCTTGAAATAACAGCAGATTAGGTACAAAAATATTTTACTTTCAGTAAATCCGTACGAACTTCACTTTCAAACGTTTCAAAAAAAAAAAAAAGAATTCTGGCATCTAAACCGTTGTTAGGTTGTCTTAAACGATCTCCTGCATTCAGATCATCAGAAACCATTACAACACATCTTTAAAATGTATTGTCAAGAGACTGTTAAACAAATTTCCCGTCTTTGGGATTTATTTCCCCCAGTTCCAATATTATGTATTCTCAAATTCTAAGCTCTATTCTTGAACTCAGCCAAGAGTCTATAATAGAGTTGTGCTGGGAACTCAGGACAAAAATCCCAAAGACAATCTTCAATGAAAGTGTAATAAGAAGCCAATTAGCGGGTCTCAACGGCTGCACTGTCAGAAAGACCCACCCTCAATACAAAGCTTCCCTTCCATGTCCCCTGAACCCCCACCTCAAATGCTAGGCTTAGCAGAGCGGAGAAAACGACGGGTGAGGGAGGAGCAAGCACCCGTCTTACCCGGTTGGGCGGGAAGGTGGGGAAGCCTGGTGACCAGGCATGGGTTCGCAGCACTTACAAGTCTGTCAACACCAAGAGCTCCGAGTAGGCCCGGTGCAGCAGAAATTCGATCAGAGTGCTCAGTCGGTAGCCAGGGCTAGCCGCCGCCGCGGCTGCCGCCGCCACAGCAGCTCCTGGAGGAGGTGGTGCTGGGGCAGACGTGGGGCCGCCACTGCCACCGCCGCCGCCTCCAGGCGGGACCAGCTGGTGGTTCTCCAGTTGCACAGGGGCCATGGCAGGGCAGGGCCAGGCTTGGCGCAACGGCCCACGATGCGGCCCTGGAGCCTCAGGGGGACTCGGTCACCGCGCAGGCAGCGGGCGCGGGCAACGGTGGCCTCTGCCTACCGCCGAGCCACCAGCGAACAGGAAGCAGTACTCGGACCGTGGAGGCCCGCCCCCATTTAGTGAGAAGCCCGCCGGGCCCAGGGACGCCAACGGGAGGGGGAGGGGATGGGGGAGGGGATGGGGGCGGGGGAAAGGCAAAGAGGGCGGGGAGGAGGCTGGGCAGCCGCAGCACACTAGCTGCTACTCGGGAGACTGCTCTGTAACAATTTCACCAGGCAGCTTCAGCATCCATGTTGACGGCTCAAAACGGAAGTCGTCAGGCCACAACGGAAGAAGAACGTGCGAGCAGCCTGCCGAAAGTAACCGGCAATGGCTCCCCCCGCAGCCCTGCGTCGGAGCCTTTACAAGGAAGGCGGGCGCGTGGGAGTGGGGCGGAGCTGGAGCGTGGGCGGGAAAACGGAAAAGAGGAGCCGGTGGCACCGGAAGCGAGGGTGACGGCAGTACCGGCCGCGTCCTGATGGACGTAAGCACTTGCCTGGAGCCTTAGCCGCACCCCCTCCCCTAACGTCTTAAAAGACCAACAATGTCCCGTGGAGACCGTCTTCGCATTCTAAGTGAGTCACTTAGACGGTCGTAGAGGTTTTCCCTAGATGTTCGTGAGTTCCGTTTCTAGTATCGCGAAGAAATCGCACCGGCCTCGCGCTCCCGGTTGCCAAGCCCCTGGCCACGCCCCTTGCTCCGCCTACCGGCGTTCGTGCCGTGCTGCGGCTCGAATGTGGCCTTGCACCTTTTTTTTTTCTGAGCTGTGGAAAAACGTGCAATCGATTCTAGGACCGGGGATGGGGCCAGGGCCGCTTGGCAAAATCTAATTTTGACAGAGTGGAACCTATGCAGAGCTCAGAGCTCGTTAATGTCACTCAAATTCTGCCTAGCCAGCCCTTAAATCCTTTACCATGAGCGCTAGGGTTTTGTCCCTGCCCTGCCTTTCAAAGCCAGAGCTTTCAGTGAAGCTATTGCCACTCCCTTCCCACTCCCTCCTCCACTCTGTTGCTTCTAAATTCACGCTTAGTATTTTGTGGCTGTTTTTCAGCCTTGGCTGCGCTTTGGAATCACCTGGTGGCCTTTTAACAAAAACTACTTAAGCCTCATGGGTACCATCCCCTGAGGATGTCGATGTAATAATTAGTCTGGTGTGAGGTCTGGGCTTGGGGATTTCGGGAAGTTTCCCAAGTGATTCTCATGTGCAACTCACGTAAAAATTTACTGTTTAAATGGAATCGTGACCCTTTCCCTTTAGCATCAATAATTTGTACAAAGGATTTCGCTTTGACATGTCTGTATACGAGTACTGATCAGACACTCTTCAGTCTGTCACTGGCCTCTAGTTTCTCCCTCCTCTCCTCAAACAAACCCAAGTAAGTTTCATTGTTACAATTTTAATCATCCCTTTGAAGCCTCATCTAAAGTGGAAGATTGCTTCTATTTTACCCTTAATGTTGCAAAATATTACTCTTGTTCATTTAGAGCCAAGGTTAGGAGTGTCCTGCCCAGGAAATTTTTTGATACATGACAGACATACAGATATGGCTATTTCTGTTGGGCTGCCTTCAGCCATCTTCCTGTATTGGTAATTTTATATGGGAAGGGAATGATGTGATAAATATCCAAATGTTCCTTAGCAGAAAAAAAAAGTTCCCCCAGCTGGGTGCCAGTGGCTCATGCCTGTAATTCTAGCTACCCAGGAGGCTGAGATCAGGATAGCGGTTCAATACCAGCCCCCCACCCCCACCCCGAAAAGTCTGTGAGACTCTTATCTCCAATTAACCACCAGAAAACTGGAAGTGGTACTGTGGCTCAAAGTGGTAGAGTGCCAGCCTTGAGTGGAAAAAGCTCAGGGACAGCACCCACACCTTGAGTCCAAGCCCCACAAACAGCAACAACAACAACAAGTTCCCCTGATCAGAATAATAACTTTTGCTGGTAGCTGGTGTTTCACACCTGTAATCCTAGCTGTAAGGTCCAACCCGGGAGGGCTAGCTAAGGAGGGTGAGATCCAAGTAACACGGCTTGAAACCAGCCCAGGCAGGAATGTTTATGAGACTCTTATCTCCAATTAACCACCCAAAAGCCAAAGGAGAGCAGTGGCTCTAGTGGTAGAGCACTAGCCTTTAGCAAGAAGAAGCTCAGGGATGGCACCCAGACCCTGAGATCAAGCCTCAGGGCTGGTGTTCCTACCAGTTCACACATCCACAAACAATAATGGTAATAATAGCTTTTACTTGTTTCTTTTGACACAAGGTGTTCTCCTTATGTTGGAACATAAGGTCTGGAACTCAAGTTCCTCCTGCCTCAGCTGGAGGAATGTGTATGTGCTGTTTCTGTGTCATGACTATTGTCAGTATTGCTACAAATAGGAGTGCAGACATCTCTGGTATACTGACTTCATTTCTTTTTTTTTTTTTTTTTTTTGGCCAGTCCTAGGCCGTGAACTCAGGGCCTGAGCACTGTCCCTGGCTTCTTTTTGCTCAAGGCTAGCACTCTGCCACTTGAGCCACAGCACCACTTCTGGCCATTTTCTGTATATGTGGTGCTGGGGAATCGAACCCAGGGCCTCATGTATACGAGGCAAGCACTCTTGCCACTAGGCCATATTCCCAGCCCCTGACTTCATTTCTTTTCCATACATATCCAAAGTCTTTTTAGAGACCTCCATTATTGTTTGCAAAAGCTGTACTAATCTATATTATTACCATCCATAGGGTTTTGTTGTTGTTTTTGCCTGAGCACTGTCCCTGGCTTCTTTTTGCTCAAGGCTAGCACTCTACCACTTGAGCCATAGCGCCAATTACGGCTTTTTCTGTTTATGCAGTGCTGAGGAATGGAACCCAGGGCTTAGAGCATGCTAGGCAAGCACTCTACCACTAAGCCACATTCCCAGCCCATGCTTCTTATTTTCTTCATTTTTATTATTATTTTGGTATTGGTTTTGAGACAGGATACTGATGTGTATCCTAGGCTAGATGGCTGCAAATTTCAGTCTTCCTCCCTCAGCCTTTCTGAATGACAGCGATACAGGCATGAACCACCACACCTGGCTTCATTGTAGTTTTAATTTACACAGAGATCAAATTTTATATTAGGTGGAATTGGGCCATTTCCTTTGCATTTGTGACATGTTTCATTGAAGTTTATTTTCCCTTTGAGTCTATCACATCTCAGATAGTTTCAGCACAACTGCTGTAATATTTCCTTAGCTCTTAAATTGACTTAAATACCTTCGATGTTTCATTAAGTCAGTCATATTTTGACAAAAGTAACAGCAAATTGCAAAATATGCATGAGAAGGAGGGAAGGAGGCATTTCCTTTTTTGATGGAAAATAAAATTGGACTGCATATGATTTTCATTTTTAATATATAACTGCTGCTCAGACACAAAAAGGTAAAAGGGGACTTGAAAAGTGATATTTTTTTTCTTTTTGTAATATTACAATCAATTCCTCCAAAATAGGGGTAGGAAGTAAGGACATTATGTTCATACTGAAATTGAGGGAAAGAACTCACAATATTGTGGGCATGGTCTGACCGTCCTAGATAAAACAAGAACACTTTAATGGCTTTGAATTTGGACTACAATCTATACTTCTTACTGTGGCCTCTAAAGTGATATGCAGAATGGCCTTTATCTACTGTTCCATTTACCCTTGCATCCTGGTGTTTTCCCCTCACCACACTGGATCTAATACACACCATTCTGTTTCACCTGTTCTTTGTGTCAGATGAGACAGAGTAGATGAATCTGTCTCTCCCTGGTTCACTGGGGCAAAAGTTGAGTACAGTTAAGCATTGCTAAACACTATTAAGTACTGTTAAATACTATTAGAATTATTGATTCTGTATTGAACTCTTCTTAAATCTTTAATGTATATAGCCCTTTTAATGTTTTCTGTGAATGATTTAAACTATCAAGAACAGGCCTTTTACCTGTCTTTCCCTTATGGCGGGCTGCCCTGAGAGGAGGACTGTCAGCCAAGCAGCCCCTCTCTTTGGCAACCCCCATACTGTCCTCAAGGCAACGTGGATGTTTTGAATACTCTATGAGTGCCTTGAGGAAACTGCACTGCTACTACAGCTACTTGCTGCCGAAGCACAACTCTGGCTCCAAAAGGCACTGTTTCATCTATAACTATTTTAAACATCTTGTGCAGGTCTTCTTACCATCATAAGCCTCAGTGAACTCTAGCACTCATTTTTACTCAGGTCAGATGGGAATAACTTCTGGTAGCCAAGCAGAAACCTTTGCATTAAGGCCTATGCTATGATTGGTACAAACACATTTCCTCATTTGCACGGAGAGCTAAGCCTTGATTAGTGAAAGCATCCCTTATTTTCAAGGAGAACGGCAAACATGATTGGCCCAAGCATAATCCCTCATTTGCATGAAGGACTGAGCCATGATTGACACATTTTCTCATTGCACAAAGAGCTGTATCATAATTGTTATAAACACAATCCCTCATTTGCAGGAGGGTATCTTTGTGAAATATAAGTAGGATGGGATTTTGTCTGAGTCAGGTTATTCCTGACGGGGTTTTGTGTTATATGAATAAATAAAAAGTGAGTTATTTTTAACGCTGTGACAATGAATGAGGATAAAATGAAAGGCACCCCCAAATTCATTCCCCTGAATTTGAACCAATATAAGGGAGAGCTGAGAGATTAGTAATAACCCTAGCACCTCAGAATGAGATTTTTTCCTCATGCAAATGCAGAGTCTATAAAGGCAGATGGATGGATGGATGAATGATGGATCGGTGGATGGATGGATGGATGGATGGATAGATAGATAGAGAGATAGATAGATAATGCATTAACTAGAATTAGTCACATAACTGGGAAAAATCCTTCCTTTGTGCTTAGAGAGGAAATGAAATGGTTTGATGAACATATTACATTGTTATTACAACAATATTAAACCTTTTCTCCTTAGAGCACAACCTCTGAATTCAGAATGCTTACATTCAAATCTTTCCTCTATACCTACTGTCAGTTCTCTATCAAGTCACTTCACTTCTCTTGGTCTCAGTTTCCACAACTATAATAACTATGGATTATTACATATTTACTTCAGAGAATGATCATGAAGAATACAATAATTTGCATTTGTAAAGGGCTTAAGACTATAAGTGATTTGTAAATGTTAACTCCTTTTTGTGTGTGTGCCATCCCTGGAGCTTGAACTCTAGGCCTGGGCACCGTCTTTGAGCTTTTGTGCTCAAGGCTAGTACTTTATCACTTGAATCAGAGCTCCACCTCTGGCTTTTTAGTGGCTAATTGGAGATAAGAGTCTCATAGGGCTGGGAATACAGCCTAATGGTAGAGTGTTTGCCTTGTGTACATGAAGCTCTGAGTTTTATTCCTCAGCACCACGTATATAGAAAAAGCCAGAAGTGGCACTGTGGTTCCAGTGGTAGAGTGCTAGCCTTGAGCAGAAAAAAGCCAGGAGCAGTGCTCAGACCCTGAGTTCAAGCCCCAGGACTGGCAAAAAAAAAAAACAAATAAAAGAAAAGAGTCTCATAGACTTTGTTGCATAGGGAGGATTACAAGCATAAGCCACTAATGCCTAGCTCTTATCTTTTACTATCATGATCATTTAGGAACAATAAATCTTGTATTTATTTATCTAAGAAACTCTTAGCTTTCTATCTTCTTCTGCCTTTGTGTGGCTATCTTTGATATCCATAGCATCTAGCATAGTATCTAGCTGTTGGCTGTGATGAGTGAATGAGACAAGTTTACTCTTTCATTTATGCACTTTCAGGCTGGGAATATGGCCTAGTGGTGGAGTGCTTGCCTCGTACTCATTTATGCGCTTTCATTCTACTTATACTACATTAACTTTTATAGGATTAAGATTGACTTGTGGGGCTGGGAATATGGCGTAGTGGCAAGAGTGCTTGCCTCATCTACATGAAGCCCTGGGTTCAATTCCTCAGCACCACATATAAGGAAAAAGCTAGAAGTGGCGCTGTGGCTCAAGTGGTAGAGTGCTAGTCTTGAGCAAAAAGAAGCCAGGGACAGTGCTCAGGCCCTGAGTCCAAGCCCCAGGACTGGCAAAAAAAATTGGCTTGTGCTGGGCTCTGGTGGCACATGCCTGTAATCCTAGCTACTCTGCAAGCTTCAGTTTACAATTTGAAGCTATGGGGCAGTATCTAGGCCCCAGTACTGGCACAAAAAGAAAAAAAAAAAGATTGATTTACATTTGTTTGCAAAAACTGAAGAACTAGGAGTTCTTTCAAAGTAATTCAGGGAAAAAATGTTGGAGGGGCAAATGAAACAATATTGTCACAATATTGACAATTAGGGCTGGGAATGTGGGTCTGTGGTAGAGTGCTTGCCTAGCATACATGAAGCCTTAGGTTTGATTCCTCAGTACCACATCCAGAGAAAAAGCCAGAGGTGGAGCTGTGACGCAATTAGTAGAGTGCTAGCCTTGAGCAAAAGAAGCTCAGGGACAGTGCCTGTTCTCAGGCCCTGAGTTCAAGCCCCAGAACTGGCAAAAAAAAGGAAAAGAGAATATTGGCAATTATTAAGCCCATCATGGGGGCTTGTTAAACCGTTTCTACTCTGTCTTTAAGAATATATTTCAAGGGGCTGGGAATATGGCCTAGTGGTAGAGTGCTTGCCTCATATACATGAAGCCCTGGGTTCGATTCCTCAGCACCACATATATAGAAAAAGCCAGAAGTGGGGCTGTGGCTCAAGTGGTAGAGTGCTAGCCTTGAGCATAAAGAAGCCAGGGACAGTGTTCAGGCCCTGAGTCTAAGCCCCAGGACTGGCCCAAAACAAAAAATAAAAACAAACAAGAATATATTTCAAAAAAAAGCTAAAAGAAAAACTGGAGCCTGACAATTGTGGCCTACATCTGTAATCCTAGTTGCTTAGGAGGCTGAGATTTGAGGATTGAAGTTGGAAGTCAAAGTAGGCAAGAAAGTCCATGAGACTCTTATCTCCAACTAACCACCAAAAAAAGCCAGAAGTAGAGCTGTGAACCAAGTGGTAGAGTGCTGCCTTGAGCAGAAAAGCTCATGGATAGCACTCAGGACCTGAGTTCAAGCCCCAGGACTGGCACAAAAAAATAATACTCAGGCCCTGCACTTGTGGGTTTACACCTGTAATCCTAAACTACCCCGGATTCTGAGATCTGCAGGATGGCAGTTCACAGCCAGCCTGGGCAGAAAAGTCTGTTAGATTCTATTCAAACTTAAACAGGGGGAAAAAAAACAGAGCTGGATATGTGGCTTAAGTCGTAGAGCACCAGTCAAGCAAGCTACAGTGCCCTGAGTTCAAATCCTAAATCATTTACACAGAAAAATTATAACCTTGAAATTTTCATAGCTATGCTAAAATCCAATATCTTATAAATAAGTAATGCTCAGCGAGTAAATAAGGGAAGAAGAAAAGGGGAAGTGCAGTTAGAAATAAAAAAGAGAAGGATCTATTTAGAATCCAACTACTGAATTCTCACTTAGGGGATGAAAAAATCTCACCCTAACTTGTTCTGTCTTTTTTAGGGAAGCCCCCAACCTCTGGAGGGCAAGAAGTAAAGCTACCACCCACTGGCTTTGAAAGGAGACAAGATCAACTCAGCTAACAACAGGGATGTCCGCATGATCGCTCACTCCCATGCCCCTAAGTCTCATGGAGTGAGAGATTTGATGCACAGTGAGTTGCACTCAACTGAAAAACCAGAATCCAATGTTTTAGGTTTTTAATTCTATCAAGTAGGTTGAAACTAATTTAGCTTGGTGCCTATAGGAGGAAAGAGCTGAGAGGGGATGCCCAGACAAGCAATCCTGCTATTGTGAGAGTGTCAGACATGCTGACTAATGCTGCTGTCCTGAGGGTATTTCAGCCATAGCAAATTAATTGAGCTCTGGCCATGTTCATCAGGTGAGGGTGGATGTGATAAATCCTGCAGTCTAGCCACATTGCCCATTGCAGCTGCTGCCTGACTAAGGTAGGTGGACAAGATATCTGGCCATGCCAAATGGGTCTAGCATGGGCTGGGTCTAGCAAACAAAAAAAAAACATTAAATGGGACCCTGTAATTTCCCCTCACCTCTGCAAATGGCAGGGTTATTTCACTCTTCATGACCACCATGTCTGCCTTTACTCAGCCATCACCAACCTCCACTCAGATAAATGAATGCTCTTGGGGACTGGGCAATATGGTAGAATTTTCCATAAGCAAAGTCCTTCCTCTTTAACATTGCCCAAGAATGTACTCTAGGGGTATGCTAGTGTTCCTGCATTTCACCAGCTCATCATTATCATCATTATTACCATTATGTACTTGTCTATGCTTTGTCTTTGGGTTTAGACTTAACCTGAGTGCTGTCCCTGAGCTTTTGTGCTACTTGAACCACAGCACCATTTCTGACTTTGGGAGAACTAATTGGAGTTAAGAGTCCAACAGACTTTCCTATCCAGACTGTCTTTGAACCACAATCTTCAGATCTCGGCTTCCTGAGTAGCTAGGGTTACAGGTATCAGCCACCAGTACCCAGCTGACCAACTCATTATTAGCCTTGTGCCATTGACCTTCCAAATCCAACAACTACCAAATGGTAGCAGAAGCCAAAGGTTGCCATCACCTACTTCTGTTGTCTACCTGCCACCTTACAACAGAGTCACATTGAAATACATAGCATCTATGTATGCAGATGGCATAAGAAATCTCCCTAAAAACTGTTAAACAATAGTGGGTGGAAGGTGGGGAAAGAGAGTAATAGAGCAGATTATTCTGATTATAGTATGAGCATGTGTGAAATACCATGGTGGTAACCCCTTGGTATTTTTAATATACAATAAAAAAAAAGAGTGACTGGCAAGTAAAACAGGTTCTGTGGGGGAAAAGTACCAACCAGGGAATAGAGACTGTGAGATTGTGGTTCAAAGCCAGGCAGGAAAGTCCATGAGACTCTTTATTTCCAATTAAATATGAAAAAGCCTCAAGTAGAGCTGTGGCTTAAGTGGTAGAGGGCTAGCCTTGAGCAAAAATGCTCAGAGAGAGCACCCAGTCCCTGAGTTCAAGCCCTAGGACCAGCACACACACACACACACACACATACACACAGAATAAGGGAGGATAAGAGAACAGGGAGTGAGTTTGATGGGGATGCATTATATACATGTGTGGAAATGCCATAATTAAACCCTTCTTGAGTAAATAACATTTGCTAATTAAAAAAATGTCTTAAAGGGCTGGAGATATGGCCTAATGGTAGAGTGCTTACCTTGCATACATGAAGCCCTGGGTTTGATTCCTCAGCACCACATATATAGAAAAAGCCAGAATTGGCGCTGTGGCTCAAGTGGCAGAGTGCTTGCTAGCCTTGAGCAAAATGAAGCCAGGGACAGTGCTCAGGCCCTGAGTCCAAGGCCCAGGACTGGCCAAAAAAAAAAAAAAAAAAAAGAAAGAAAGAAACAGAAGTAGCTGGAAATTGTCAGGGCAGAGTAGCAGATGTGAAATGCCGGTCTCTCTTCTGCCAAGTACATAGCACTCTTAAAATACTTAGTACTGATAATCACAGATGTTTGAGGGAAAGGAAAAAATGTTTCCATTTTTATTAGCACCAGGCTTGTACGAAGAGATTTCTTTCTGGCATCCATTTATACAGTGTACCTTATCAGACTTTTCATTCACTCATCCTCCTCCCCTTCCCAAGCCAATCTCAGCTGACTTCTAGTTCCATTTTCATACATGTAATAAAGTATTGTATTTATAATAAAGTATTCATGTTCACCCTCCTTTACCCTTTCCATTCATCTCTCCCCTACTAGTTCCTCTCCCACCAGGACCTATTTTAATCCCTGTCTTTTTTTTAGTGTAATGCTCATTGCTCAAAGGGGTTTCAGCAGGGTATTTCACACATGTGTATGTAGTACTTTAATCAGATTTATCCAACCCTTCCCCTACCTTGCTTATCCTCACATTCTCCATCACCTCCACTTTTAGTATTCAACAGCAACAAAGGAAAAAGTTCATAAACTTTGGAAAATATAAACAAGTTAAATAATGGCCTTGGTTATTACAGTTGTAAGAATGCCTTCTGCAGATTCTAATCTATAAAATTACTGCAAGCCAGTATTCTGGTTTAGAGGCAACTAAGGCCAAACTGCAATATTTCAACTTTCTAAATTTCCTACATTAGTTTCACAGGCCCAATAAGTTGTTAGTGTTTCCATAAAATGTTGACTATTGGGCTGGGGATATGGCCTAGTGGCAAGAGTACTTGCCTCATATACATGAGGCCCTGGGTTCAATTCCCCAGCACCACATATACAGAAAATGGCCAGAAGTGGCACTGTGGCTCAAGTGGCAGAGTGCTAGCCTTGAGCAAAAGGAAGCCAGGGACAGTGCTCAGGCCCTGAGTCCAAGCCCCAGGACTGGCCAAAAAAAAAGTTGAATATTGCAAAATGTAAAATAGTATTTTACTACGCAATTTCCATGACAGGTATCTTTAGAAAGGGTTTACGCTGGCATCAGTGGTTCACATCTGTAATCCTAGTTACTCAGAAAGCTGAGATATGAAGATCATAGTTCAAAGCCAGCACAGGCAGGTAAGTCCATCAGATTCTTGTCTCCAGTTAACCACCGAAAAGTCACGTGAGAAGCTGTGGCTTGAGGGGAAAAAAAACCCACCTCAAGAACAGTACCCAGCTGCTGGGCACTGGTAGCTCATACCTGTAATCCTAGCTACTCAGGAATCTGAGATCTGAGGACCATGGTTCAAAGCCAGCCAGGGCAAGAAAGTCCATGAGACTCTTTTCTCCATTTAACCACCAGAAAAACCAGAAGTGACGCTGTGTCTCAAAGTGGTAGAGCCCTACCCTTAAGCTTAAGAACTCAGGGACATGCCCAAGCCCCAAGTTCAAGCCCCATAACCACCAACAACAAAAAGAACAGTACCTTGGACTGGCCCCCATAAGGGGGGGGCGTGTTAAACTTATTTCTTATAAGCCTTTGGATTCTAAGGGCTTAATAGTAAAAATTCAAACTGTAGTTTCCAAATCTAAAGCTAAGGCTTTAAACATTAGCCTGAATTCATTGATAATGTTTGATTACTTGGCCACACACTTTTGGCTGCAAAAAGTGCTTTGGTTTTCTCTGTGTCTGGAGAAAATAACAATTGGCCACTTAAAAAAGATAGAAAAGAACTAAGCCTCTCCATGGTACAATAATTACATAAAATACAACATGTTTCAAGAATATAGATAATTTATCTGTTAAAGAAGTTACTCTTGTTAAAATAGACATTTCAGTGCAGCATATAAATTTTTTGCTCTAATATGCTGACTAGTTATAAAGTTAAGGCCATTTTGTTGTATTTTATCTTTGTGTCCAAATATACCCCACTCAAAATACATTAAGGAGTCACATGGCCAAAAATTGCCAACTAAGATACTCTTTCCACTGAGGCAGCTAATGAGCTAACAAAAACTGTCCTCAGCCTGCAATACATTCAAATCTAGTCAAACAGGAGGTAAGAGAGCAAGCACCTATCATACCCCACACCCCACATTTGTGGCAGCCAAGAGGGCAGAAGCTCCCACTACTGTTTTTTGTTTTTTTCGTTTTGTTTTTTTTGGCCATTCCTGGGCCGTGAACTCAGGGCCTGAGCACTGTCCCTGGCTTCTTTTTGCTCAAGGCTAGCACTCTGCCACTTGAGCCACAGCGCCACTTCTGGCCATTTTCTATATATGTGGTGCTGAGGAATCGAACCCAGGGCCTCATGTATAAGAGGCAAGCACTTTTGCCACTAGGCCATATTCCCAGCCCCAGAAGGAAAACAGAGCCAATACTGTTGCAAGTTGCTGACACCAAAAGGAACAATACACAAACCACCTTCACGACCTACCTATGGTGATGGGTTTACATAGGTCTGTTGGTTTCTGAAGGACTAGCATAGGCATACTTTTGTTCATTCAAATCAAAGCATTCCCAAGCCAAGAGTAACTTCCTGAGCAACTTTTGCCCAAGCCTTATTCAAAGGCACAAGTATTACCTCTAGCAGACTGAGGCAAGCAACAATGATAGAGAAAATAAATGGACCAAAAGACCCAGAAGTTAAGTTTTCTCTTCTTTCTTCCTTTCTTCTTCCTTTTTTCTTTCTTTCCTTTTTTGCCAGTCCTAGGCCTTGAACTCAGGGCCTGGGAGCTGTCCCTAATCTCCTTTTGCTCAAGCCTAGCACTATACCACTTGAGCTACAGCACCACTTCAGGCTTTCTTTTTTTTTTTTGGTGATTAGTTGGGAGATAAAGAGACTCATGGATTTTCCTGCCCAGGGCTTCGGACGTCTATCCTCAGATCTCAGCCTCCTGAGTAGCTAGGATTAGAGGCATGAGCCATGGCACTGGCTTAGAAAGTAGATATGTGGAAGAATAAGGACTTTGAAAGCTCCCATGGATATCTGAAGATCAGGAACACATGCGTGCCCAGAGCTGAATCTATGTTCAGAAAAGAACTTTTCAGACTCAAGCTTTCATCTCGGACTGGCCATTAGGTTCCAAGCCAGCAGGATGTGATGGTTAAGGCAGGGTTGTAAATGGCTCAAGTAAACACTGACTGCTTCAATATACAGTACACACACACACACACACACACACACACACACACACACACGAAGTGGAGCTGTGGTTCATGTGCTGAAGTACCAGCTTTAAATAAAAAGCTCGAGTACATGACCCAGGCCCTGAATTCAAGCCCCAGGACTGGCACATACAGAGAAAAAGGTAGAGCCTGGTACTGGTGGCTGACACCTATAATCCTAGCTACTCAGGGACTGAGATCTGGAGGGGTCATAGTTTGAAGCCAGGTAGGACAGAAAATTCCACAAGGCTTTTATTCCCAATTAACCAGCAAAAAGACAGACCAGAGGCATATCTCAAGTGATAGATCACCAGCTAAGCCAGCAAGCCAAGTGAGTGTGAGGGCTTGAATTTAAGCCCTAGTACCAGCAAAAGAGTAATAGTTAGATAGGAAGGAAGGGAGGGAGGGAGGGAGGAAGGGAGGAAGGAAGGAAGGAAAGAAAGAAGGAAGAAAAAAGTGGTAAAATGCTAGCCTTGAGCAAAAAAGAAGCCAGGGACAGTGCTCAGGCCCTGAGTTCAAGCCCCAGGACTGGCAAAAAGAAAAGAAAAGAAAGAAGGAAGGAAAGAAAGAAAGAAAGGAAGGAAGGAAGGAAGGAAGAAAGAAAGAAAGAAAGAAAGAAAGAAAGAAAGAAGGGAAGGGAAGGAAAAAATTAAGAGGCACCGGTAGCTACTCAAGAGGTTGAAAGCCAGCCCAGGCAGGAAAGTCTGTGATGCTCTTAACTCCAATTAGCTACCAAAAAAACTGGAAGTGGAACTGTGGCTTAGGTGATGGAGTGCTAGCTTAGAGCACAGAAGGTCAGGGACAGCACCTAGGCCCTGAGTTCATGCCTCAAGAACAGCACACATACACAAAACTGAGGATATATTTAATATTGATATTTTAAAAGACATGAAACTGGGGGGCTGGGGATATGGCCTAGTGGCAAGAGAGCTTGCCTCGTATACATGAGGCCCTGGGTTCAATTCCCCAGCACCACATATACAGAAAACGGCCAGAAGTGGCGCTGTGGCTCAAGTGGCAGAGTGCTAGCCTTGAGCAAAAGGAAGCCAGGGACAGGGCTCAGGCCCTGAGTTCAAGGCCCAGGACTGGCCGAAAAAAAAAAAGACATGAAACTGTTATGAATTATTGCATAGGTATATACAAAGTTAGTGCTTATGTGTACATATATACAATTGTTTTGCTATTTAAAAAGTTTGTTTTAATTTTTTCTTTCATACTTGTTAGGCTGGTATTCTACCACTTCACCCATACCTCCAGCTCTATTTATCTTTTTGTTTTGTTTTGTTTTGTTTTACATCCTGGGGCTTGAACTTAGGACCTGAGCACTGTCAGTGGCTTCTTTTTGCTCAAGGCTAACACTCTACCACTTGAGCCACAGCGCCCACTTCCAGCTTTTTCTGTATATGTGGTGCTAAGGAATCGAACCCAGGGCTTCATGCATGCTAGGCAAGCACTCTACCACTAGGCCACATTCCCAGCCCTCTAGTTATCTTTTTTAGTTAGGATCTCAAGAACATTTTTCCTAGGCTGGCCTTCAGCTGCTAGTCTCTGAGTTTCACTCAGCCTCCTGAGTAGCTAGAATTACAAACATGAGCCACTGGTAACTGGCTACGTTTCTCATTTTTTAAGTTACTGAAACAAAAAAAATTCACTGTTATTCATGACTGTGAGTCTAAATAATATGAGTATGCCTATTTTTTTTTTGCCAGTCTTATGGCTTGAACTCAGAGCCTGGGCACTGTCCCTGAGTTTCTTTTTGCTCAAGGCTAATGCTCTACCACTTTGGGCCGCAGCACCACTTCTGACTTTTTCTGTTTCTGTGGTACTGAGGAATCAAACCCAGGGCTTCATGCATGCTAGGCAAGCACTCTACCACCAAGCCACGCTCCCAGCCCTGTGCTGATTTCTTTTTGCCAGTCCTGGGGCCTGAACTCGGGGCCTGAGCACTGTCCCTGGCTTCTGCCACTTGAGCCACAGCGCCACATCTGACTTTTCCTATATATGTGGTGCTGAGGAATCGAACCTAGGGCTTCATGTATACAAGGCGAGCACTCTACCATATTCCCAGCCCTTATGCTGATTTTTTAAATGATGACTTCTGTTAGTATCCTTCATCTCCTGACAATTCTTTTCCTTGTCAAACCTTAATTATAAACATTAAAAACTGCTAAGTTGTCTTTTATGCTTAAACTGCTTTGGGATTTTCTGGAATGAGCGCAACCAAAATTTTCTATTTTACCTTATAGCAATGGAGACATCGCCCTGAGTTCAAACCCCAGGGCTGGCAAAAAAAATGGAGATGTTAATTTAGAAGTAAGTGTTTTTTATTTGTTTGTTTGGTTTTGTTTTTGTTGCCAGTCCTGGGCCTTGAACTCAGGGCCTGAGCACTGTCCCTGGCTTCTTTTTGCTCAAGGCTAGCACTCTACCACTTGAGCCACAGCACCACTTCTGGCCGTTTTCTATATATGTGGTGCTGGGGAGTCGAACCCAGGGCTTCATGTATACAAGGCGAGTACGTTACCACTAGGCCATATTCCCAGCCCAGTAAGTGTTTTTTATTTAGATAAGTTGACTCAGAATAATTTTGAGAACTTGTTTCTACAGGATTCATTACTTCCAGAAATTTTAATCCATTGTTTCTAGAGACTTTTTTGTGATACTGAGAATTGAGCCCAGGGTTTTCTGTGTTTTGCACAGGCACTCTACCTCTGAGCTACACTAGAGCCCTTGTTTCTAGAGCTTGTGTGTATGTGTGCACACGTGCCTGTGCGTACCAATACTGGGGGTTACACTCAGGGCCTGAGCACTGTCCCTTAGCTTTTTTGTTTAAGGCTAGTGCTCTACCACTTGAATCACACCTCCACTTGTGAATTTTTGGCGGTAAATGGGAGTCTCACAAACTTTTCTGCCTGGACTGGCTTCAAACCATGATCCTCAAATCTCAGCCTCCTGAGTAGCTAGGATTCTAAGTGTGAGCCCAGAGCACCTGGGGAGTTTTTTGTTTAATAAGAAAATGAAACAAAAGAAGGAAACTGTAATTTCTAAACTAAAATTAAAGCTTCATTAAAAACAATACTCTCAAGAAAATATCAATTATAACTTGAGTTTTCTTTAATATTTATGAAGAATGAAAAATTATTTCCCCTGAATATTATCAAAAGATTATTGAGACGGGCTGGGGAGATGGCCTAGTGGCAAGAGAGCTTGCCTCGTATACATGAAGCCCTAGGTTCGATTCCTCAGCACCATATCTATAGAAAAGACCAGAAGTGGCGCTGTAGCTCAAGTGGCAAAGTGCTAGCCTTGAGCAAAAAGAAGCCAGGGACAGTGCTCAGGCCCTGAGTTCAAGTCCCGGAACTGGCAAAAAAACAATTATTGAGACAGGCTCTAGTGGTTCATGCCTATAATCCTACCTATTGAGGAGGCTGAGATCTTAGGATTGCAGTTCAAAGCCATCCCAGGCAGAAAAGTCCCCTTGAAACTCATCTCCAATTAACCACTCAAAAACTGGAAGTGGAACTGTGGCCCAAAGTGGTAGAGCCTTGAGCAAAATTGCTCCAGGATAGCATCCAGGACCTGAGTTCAAGTCCCACAACTGACAAAAAATGATTATTAAATTCAGTGCTGTGGAGTTATAACAACACGTTCACTAACCCAAAGGTCTAGAATAAGAGTGCCAAGTATTTTTTTAGGTGATTTCTGCAGCAATTATAGTTTCAGGTTTATTTAAAATTTCAATTTTATCTTTTTTTTTCATCAAGCCAAATAGCCAGAAATGCATTGATTGTATTAGATACCCTAGATTATATTGAATCCAAACTATTCAACTTTTGAGAGCTGCCAAGATATACAGATGCATGTGGATGAATCTTTACCTTGAAACCTGATACAGGATTAAACTTTTTCTTTCCTAAGAATCAAATATAAACATTTCTTCCCACTGTGGAAAAGTTCAATGACATTGCTTTATATTTGGTAGCCAAGTAACAATTCTGTCACACTGAATTTCCCTATCTGTCAGTCAGGTTTTTTTTTCCTCTTTGTGGGAGTCGCATTTTGTTACTCTGCCATTGCTGGTCATGATTTAATGTCAAAGCATTTTCTCAAAGACAACAGAATGCTTCTCTCTCTACGTTGAACAAATAGTAAACAGATTTAAGGGACAATGTAGAAAGCCCTGTTGGTGAAGGTGGCAGTGAACCTTGGCCCATCTGTTTTTGGTATACAGCTGTCACAGCCCATTTACAGACTTTCCCAGCCTTAGACTGACCTTGGCCAAATACTAGATTGTGTTTCAAAATCATTAGGACTGTGAGTTCTGACTTGAGAAAAACAAAATAAATTAAATCCAGCCTGAAGGAAAACTGGTTTTGCTTCAGTTCCTGAATTTCTCACAACCCAAATATCAATAGTATCAGTTAGGAATGGCTTGGAGCACAAGAACAGAAAATGTGACAAAATGGACTGGGGATTCATTTCACATATAAGGTGCCTGGTAAAGCAAGGTGCCAATGGCTCATGTCTGTAATCCTAGGTACTCAGGAGGCTGAGATCTAAGGATGACAATTTGAAGCCAGCCCAGGCAGGAAAGTCCCTTGAGACTCTCATCTCTACCAAAAAGCGGGAAATGGAGTTCTGTATCAAGTGGTAGAGCACCACTTTTGAGCAGAAAATCTCAGAAACAGTTCCCAGGCCTTGAGTTCAAGTCCCAGCATTCATACACACACACACACACACACACACACACACACACGCACATCACATGCGCATCTAGAAAGCCAGGCACTAAGGGAGTAACAGTGTTTAAAAAGAAATGTACTCTGTACCTTACTTATATAACTGTAACTCTCCTGTTCATCACCTTTACATTAATTGTTTTCAAAAAAAGAAAGAAAAAAAAGAAAAAGCCAAGCAACAATGGTTCATTCCTATAATTCTAGCTACTGAGGAGGCTGAGATCTGAGAATCCTGGTTCAAAGCCAGCCCAGGCAGGAAAGAAAATCCATGAGACTTATCTCCAATTAACCATCGGAAAACTGGAAGTGGAGCTGTAGCTCAAAGTGGTAGAGCACTAACCTTGAGCAAAAGATCTCAGAGACAGCACTCAGGCCTGAGTTCAAATCCCACAACTGACAAAAAGGAAAAAAAAGGATTTAGAGATGGGTAGGGAATTGGTACAGAGTCTGAATTATCTCAGGATGCTCTCCTCCATTAATATCCTAGCCACAAGTTGGCCGCAACCCTAGTGGCATGGAAGGAAATCATTTCAGGGTGCCACACTTTCCCATACTCCCCCCTTCTCCCCCACGGCAGATTTCTGCTTGGAGTCCAGTAATCAGAAGCAGTGAGGTTTTACCACTACTGAAGAGGAGGGGGTAAATGAAGCCCAAGTGATCATGGAAACAGGAACAAACCTTAGGTTAGCCTATTGTCACATGGGACATGCTGCAGCTATTTAGCATTCAGAGGGGACAAGGCAATAACATGTAGAAGGAACATGAAGTTGTTCTTTCCATGGGGAGTTCCAAATCTTCCATTCATTTTGCTAAAATACAAACCAGTGCTCCTGTTCAAGCTTTTACTTACCTTTCCTTTTGGATAGCATTATGGTCTGACCCAATTCCATGCTATTACTCATCTGATTAGCTCTTGTCCCCATTTCTATACTGGAAGCATTTTAGTTGTTCTTCTCAACCCAGCTCAAATGTTATCTTTTCCAGAAGTGCTCCCGAATGCTTTCCAGATGGAGATGATCAATGAGCTCCAAGTCCTATAAATGTATAAAATAACAATGGCTTGGTTGCTTTCTGTGGTGTGTGTGCGCACACACATGCACACATACATATGCTTATGTATGCATGCATGCATGCAGATACTGGAGCTTGAACTCAGGGCCTGAGCACTGTCCCTTAGCCTTTTTACTCAAGGTTGATGCTTTATTATTTGAGTCATAGCTCCTCTTCCAGCTTTTTGGTGATGAATTGGAGATAAGAGTTTCACAGACTTTCCTTCCTGGGCTACTTTCAAACTGTGATCCTCAGATCTCAGCCTCCTGAGTAGCTAGAATTATAGGTATGAGCCACTGGCACCGGACTGGCCTGGATGCTTTACATGAATGAGATAGCTCCATCTTCACAACCACCCAATGAGGTAGGAACTGGTATTTCTATGGTAACGTTGCTGAATCCAAAGTTTAGAAAGCCTGATGTGTTCAAGAGCACACAGCTAGAAAGTACTAGTGAAGACTCAGATTGGCTTTTTGTAAGGCCCAAACCCATTCACTTACCATGGCCATACCGTTCCCCCATACCTACAGGCTGCAACTGGGCCAATGAAAGTAGGAACAACCTCCTAGTCACTATTAACTATTCTCTCCACACCTATTTTAATCATCCCATGCTTAATAACAGTTATAATTAAATGAGTAAAGGAAAAGCACTGTCATTTGGCAACCCAACTATGTATAAGTGGCACTGGTAGCTCATACCTGTAATCCTAGCTACTGAAAAAGCTAAGATCGGGCTGGGAATATGGCCTTGTGGTAGAGTGCTTGCCTCATATACATGAAGCCCTGGGTTTGATTCCTCAGCACCACATATAGAAAAGGCCAGAAGTGGCGCTGTGACTCAAGAGGTAGAGTGCTTGCCTTGAGCAATTGAAGCCAGGGACAGGGTCCAGGCCCTGAGTTCAAGCCCCAGGACTAGCAAAAAAAAAAAAAAAAGCTAAGATCTAAGGATCACAGTTCAAAGCCAGCCTGGGCAGTAAGTCTGTGAAACTCCTATCTCCAATTAACCACCAGAAATTAACCACTGTGGTAGAGCACTAGCCTTGAGCAAAAGAACTCAGGGACAGCATCCAGGCCCTGCATTCAAGCCCCACAACCACCACCACCACCAAAAACCAATATACAAGAAAGAGATTAGCAATCAGATTGTCAGAGTTTAAATCCAGACCTAAAATTACTCTTGGATTTTCATTTCCCAGATAGATAAAGAAGAAAAGGTGGTCATTACCCAAAAGGGTTAGAGGGCTACCAGGGTTAGGTTCAAATTGTGATCCTCAGATTTCAGGCTTCTGAGTAGCTAAGATTACAGATATGAGCCACTGGCACCTAGCTTAATGATGTATTTTTTTTTGCCAGTCCTGGGACTTGAACTCAGGGCCTGAGCACTGTCCCTGGTTTCCTTTTGCTCAAGGCTAGCACTCTACCACTTGAGCCACAGCGCCACTTCTGGTCGTTTTTTATATATGTGTTGCTGAGGAATCAAACCCATGGTTTCATGTATATTAGGCAAGCACTCTTGCCACTAGGCCATATTCCCAGCCCCCTTAATGATGTATTTTAAGGAAGAGAAAAATCTTCCTTTAATAGCTCTCAGCTTGTATCTTTAAGATACACTGCTATTATGTTTTGATCCATGTAGTCAACTTGGTATTGTTAGCAGTCAGAGATTCTAGTTACCTGAATTAATCCAACTTAATCCAGTTATCTGAATGAGTCTGCAGCACAGATCTTTTAGTCCCAAACATTTAAGTTTGGCATAACATCATTGGGGCTATATTCTTAACAGTGCCACTTGGAAGTGGGACCTCCATTCTGAGTAAACTATGGTATGTGGGAAGTTTTCAGGGGAAAAAAAACTTCCTTGAAAAGTAAACAAAAAAAAATCAAGATCTCAGGAATAAGCCTTTTTTGGGGTTCAAAGTCCTAATTTATATTATCCATGTCATTTCATAATTTCCAAACTATAAAATCAACAAGAAATTGGTCCTGATCCAGTGATTCCTCCTTAAGGAACTGATATGATAACTACAATATCTACCCATTTACCTACACACACAACATCGGTCCTTCTTTGCCCTGCTCTATGAATAGACTGTCAACATGGCCCCTTTGGCAAACAGCGCAATGTCGAGCTCTGTCAGGTGAGGGTGCTGGAGGAACAGTGCAAAGCACAGAGCAGCAGAAGCCTGCCTTTCTGGTCTGGTGTATTTCCTTTTCCTGAAATCTATGGTGCAAGTGCTGATGGTATGCAAGAAATGGAGTGGCAGTCAGGCTACCCTAGCTATCACCAGAATCTCAGCAGTGTGCAGGACACCCGTTGACACACACCCCAGCCATAGTTTACTAGTACTGGCTCCCTGGCTCCCTGGCTCCTCTGGCAAGCAAGCAGCTCCTTTGATCTCCAGCCCCCAGCAACCAGCAGGCTGTACTGAATCTTACCCCAGGTTGGGGGAAGGGAAAACACTAAATGCTTGACATTCTTTCAACTCAGCTGCTTGTAGCTAGCTGCTCCTTGCAATGCTAGTCCTCTATTTTTATTTGCTTGTGTGGGGTGTGTGTGTGTGTGTGTGTGTGTGTGTGTGTGTGTGTGTGTGTGTGTGTGTGTGTGCATGCACGTGCGCTTGTGTGCCAGTCCTGGGGCTTAAACAAAAACCAAGGCACTGTCCCTGAGCTTTTGTGCTCTACTACTTTGAACCACAGCACCATTTCTAGCTTTTTTTTTTTTTTTTGGCCAGTCCTGGGGCTTGGACTTAGGGCCTGAGCACTGTCCCTGGCTTCTTCTTGCTCAAGGCTAGCACTCTGCCACTTGAGCCACAGTGCCACTTCTGGCCATTTTCTGTATATGTGGTGCTGGGGAATCGAACCCAGGGCCTCATATATATGAGGCAGGCACTCTTGCCACTAGGCCATATCCACAGCCCTAGCTTTTTGTTTTTTGGTAGTTAATTGGAAATAATAATCTCAAAGATTTTCCTGCCCGGATTGGCCTTGAATATCGATCCTCAGATCTCAGCCTCCCAAGTAGCTAGGATTACAGCTACCAGGTGAGCCACTGGTGTCTGGCTTTTGTTTGCTTATTTATTTTTTTATTCATTTCTTTTTCTTCCCCTCCCCCACCAGTCTGGGGCTTGAACTCAGGGCCTGGGCCTCTGTCCCTGAGCCTCTCTGTGCACAAGGATAGTGCTCTACCACATGAGCCACAGAGCCACTTCCAGCCTTTTCTGTTTATGTGGTACTGAGGAATCCAACTCAAGGCTTCATGCATGCTAGGCAAGTACTCTACCACTAAGCCACATTCCCAGCCCTTCATTCATTTCTGTTTGTGGTACTAGGGATCAAACTAAGGCCCTTGAATTGCTAGGCAAGTGCCCCCAGTTTATTTGCTTTTAGGTTTTCCACCTTCTCACCCCTCCCCCACAATAGTATTGTGCTAACTTGGCTGGGGCTGGCTTCAAACTGTGATCGTCCTATCTCTACAGATACAAATGTGTGCCACTCATCATGCCTAGCTTTTCTTTTTTGGTAACAGTCCTGGGGCTTGAATTTAGGGCCTAGGCACTGTCCCTCAGAATTTTTGCTCAAGGCCAGCTCTCTACCACTTGAGCTACATCTCTACTTTTGGCTTTTTGCTGATTCATTGAAGATAAGAGTCTCATGGACTTGCCTGCCTAGGTTGGCTTTGAACCACAACCCTCAGATCTCAGCCATCTGAGTAGGTAGGATTACCTACTCATGAGTGTGAGCCACCCATGCCTGGCTATTCATCTATTTTTTAAAAAATCTTTAGTTTTTTTTTTTTTTTTGGCCAGTCCTGGGGCTTGGACTCAGGGCCTGAGCACTGTCCCTGGCTTCTTCCCGCTCAAGGCTAGCACTCTGCCACTTGAGCCACAGCGCCGCTTCTGGCCGTTTTCTGTATATGTGGTGCTGGGGAATCGAACCTAGGGCCTCGTGTATCCAAGGCAGGCACTCTTGCCACTAGGCCATATCCCCAGCCCCTTTAGTTATTTTTTTATTTGTCTGTTCTTTAAAGTCTTTTTCATCATTTTATTGATCACCTTTCACTAGTTAATAATACATCACATTAATTATGTTTATTTATTTATTTATTGGTTTTGTTTTTGTTGCAGTCCTGGGGCTTGAACTCAGGGCCTGAGCACTGTCCCTGGCTTCTTTTTGCTCAAGGCTAGCACTCTACCACTTGAGCCACAGCGCCTCTTCCAACTTTTTCTATATATGTGGTGCTGAGGAATTGAACCCAGGACTTCATGTATACGAGGCGAGCACTTTACCACTAGGCCATATTCCAAGCCACATTAATTATGTTTAAATAACTAGAATGGGGGCTGGGAATATGGCCTAGTGGAAAGAGTGCTTGCCTTGTATACATGAAGCCCTGGGTTCTATTCCTCAGCGCCACATATATAGATAAGCGCCAGAAGTGGCACTGTGGTTCAAGTGGTAGAGTGGGAGCCTTGAGCAAAAAGAAGCCAGGGACAGTGCTCAGTCCCTGAGTCCATGCCCCAGGACTGGCAACAAAAACAAAACAAATAAACAAAAAGAAGCCAGGGACAGTGCTTAGGCCCAGAGTTCAAGGCCCAGAACTGGCAAAAAAAAAAAAATCACTACTGTTTTCTGACTAGACCCTCATCCACACCAGCAAAAGTAAATGCAAAGAGCTTAGGCTGCACTGAATTCACATAGGGAAAACAATCTTATTCTAATCCTTTTTAAAAATGTCAAAGAATGGCTGGGGATATGGCCTAGTGGCAAGAGTGCCTTCCTCATATACATGAGGCCCTGGGTTCGATTCCCCAGCACCACATATACAGAAAATGGCCAGAAGTGGCGCTGTGGCTCAAGTGGCAGAGTGCTAGCCTTGAGCAAAAAGAAGCCAGGGACAGTGCTCAGGCCCAGAGTCCAAGCCCCAGGACTGGCCAAAAAAAAAAAAAAAAAAGTCAAAGAAACAACCCTTCACAAACAGAAATTAGCAGACCTATGTAGAAGAATAAGAGTGCCTTCCCCTGACAGAGAAATAGATTAATTTGAAGGAGAATATAAAAAATGTCACTATAAGGCTGGGAATATGGCCTAGTGGCAAGAGTGCTTGCCTCGTATTCATGAAGCCCTAGGTTCGATTCCTCAGCACCACATATACAGAAAACAGCCAGAAGTGGTGCTGTGGTTCAAGTGGCAGAGTGCTAGCCTTGAGCAAAAAGAAGCCAGGGACAGTGCTCAGGCCCTGAGTCCAAGGCCCAGGACTGGCAACCAAAACAAAACAAACAAACATTTAAAGAAAATTTTCCTGACTACTGTTATTCTAAGATTGAAAATATGTAACAGGTGAACTTTGCACTTGGTAGTACTGTCACTAGGTCCAGGTGAAGGCTCATGAAGTTTCCCTCTAAGAGTAGGGACTCATCACTTAGGATCCCGAGTTGGATCACAGAATAAGAATTTCTGGACAAGTCATAAGCATAAGCAAACTTGGCAGAGCTTTATTGAATAAGTAAGAAGGCAGACATGCAGAAAGGCAGAGGCACACTCTGACAGAATTTGGGAACTTTTAAAGAGAGATACACTGGGCTCTATTTATATGATAAAAGCAGGGTCTGACTTAAAGTTATGGGAAAATAGGTGTTTATCTTTGCTCCTAATCACTCTTGGTGTTACACTTTTACCACTTGGGCTCAGGGTGTCTGAGACTGATCAGTAATTTAAATATATGATCATATGTTTGAACATCCCTTTTAGGAACGAATCCATCCTGCCACAAATATTTATCCTTTGGGATAAGCATTTTGTACTAGGAGGAGCCATTTTTCAAAGTATTTGCTTCTCCAGGATACCTGTGTTTTTGATGATGTCCTTTCTCCGTTTTCAGAGCACACTAATAGTTTGGGGCCATTAGGCAAGGTCAGATGGAGAAAGCTACTCTTGCCCTTTTTTTCTTTGTGCTAATACTGCTGCTTATGAAAGAGTGCAAGGGTTAAAACAAAGAAGATCCTGCTTCTGTATTTCTAAATATATTGTTTCTAAATTCCTAGCTGCCATTCGCCATGCTTTATTTTCTCTAGTCTATCCTGCCTTGTTTTCCCCTAAAAACTGCTTTGGTCTTTTCATCTTAAGGGAAGTTGGTGGGTGAACATCAAGCTCCTGTATTTGCTTTAAGCTGAGTTGTAAAATTCCTGGCTATTGTTTACCATCTTATTTTCCCTAATCTGTCCTGCCTTAATAATCATAGCCACTGTGGTTTATTTACCATTTGGGCTCAGGGTCTCTGAGACTGACTAGTAATTTAAATATATATGTACATATTATACATATATACACACTGTGTGTGTGTGTGTGTGTGTGTGTAAGACTTAGAAAATAAACTATATAAAGCTCAGAGCAGTGTTTACAGTGAAGGGAAATGCTAACATATAGTATGATACCTTTTTTATAAGGAAAATGAAGCCTAGTGCACCCTTATAATCCCAGAATTTAGGGAACCGAGAAAGGAAGATGATGAGTTTGAGGCTACATAGTGAGGCCTGGCTTTAAAGGGGGGTATGGTACTCATATTTTATTGTACTTCTATAACAAAGTCAAAGGATACACAAAATAAATTGATAGGAAGCAATAGAGCTCTTTGAATGTGCTTATGTTGGGGAAAACAGTAGATGGGAGAGGGTGAGGCTTTTTTTTTGTTACTGTATGCCCTTTGTATTGGTTTAATTTACCAATCGTGAGCTAGCAGAAGACAGGATAGGGCTACAATGCAGTTTGAAGGGGTTTCGGTAGGCTGAGGAGGTGTTCTCAAGCCCTAGGATCCCATTGCAGGATCGATCACCTGACCTGCAAGAACTGGTCTGTCTGCACAGCCTGCGGTACTTAGTCACTAAGAGCAGCCTTTGTGAGGCGGGCTCCATGCTCACGCCTCCCTGCAGCAGCTGAGGCCCATCTGCCAATTACATTCCCCGTAGCAAAAGGTCTCAGTGGGATATTTTCCTAGCTGCTACACCATAGGACTAAATTCTGTATTCAAAGAAGGGCAACCTAGAGACTTTTTTTCCCAGACAAAGACAAGGAGCTTACACTCCTCACTGGAAAGACCTCTATAGGATTATTTGCTTTAGAAAGAAATATTTTGAATCCTGAAGGACAGTGTAGGAGGTAAGAAAAATAGTGGAAAAAAAGAAGAAAAAAAGAATAGAGTGTGGTAGTACGGGCCAGTAATACCAGCACTTGGAAGGGTAAGGCAAGAAAATCCTAAAGTTTCAGGCAACCCTGGGCCATGTAATGAGACCCTGTCTCAATAAATAAAGTAATTAATTAACTTAATTAAAAGACAATGGTGATTGAGTGTATCAAAAACAAAGTAAGAATAAAACATTAACAATAACATGCAGAACTGGAGGTGTGGATCAAGCAGTAGAGCACTTGCTTAGCAAACATGAGGCCCTGAGTTCAAACTCCACACTGCTCCAAACAAACAAAACCAGTAACATTTTAAATTGGAAGGAGAAATTGAAATGTGTTAAGGTCCATGAATTTTTCTGGAGGATGGATGCAAGTTAACTTCAAACTTCAAGTATGATAACATTTAAGAGACATGACTAGAAGAAAAAAGATAACTGACTACAATAATTCAAGTGGATTGTATGAGTTCTAAGCCAGAAGAAGGAGTGGAGGGAAACCCGTTAAACACCAGTAGTTGACATGAAGAAAAGAGAGAGGACAAAGAAAAAGAACAGAATATAGAAGGCACAACTGAAGATAATAAAAATAAACACGAATATATCGTTAATCATTATGGCTGGGCATTATTTTCATTCTACCAAAAATTGTAAAGGGAAAAAATGAATTGCACATGAGTTCCCTTAACTTTTTCCTCTTTGAAATGTGTTCTACATTCATGCACATTTTCAAATATATTTCTATATCTATCTCCTGTACATATTAAGGACCATGAGTCCATTCTTATGCCCCAACTCCCAACCCAGGTCTACAGTTTTATCCTACTCTTTCCCCTTTCCATATTCTTCCCTTCCCTTTCAGACTGAAAAATCTGCCCCAATATCTTTATTTGCTATGTCCTAGAATATGAAAAATTGTTCATCTGTGCCATTGTGGAAATCTAGCCTTCTGGATTTAGAAAACAGTAGCAATACTGCTCATTTGGAATCACACACACACACACACACACACCCCTTTTCCTCCCAAATTAACCTCACAAAATAAGACCCATACTTTCAGCAATACTTGGTTAAAGATAGCAAGATGCTCAACTTACCTGTAAGTTGAAAAGTACATCAAATTTCAATAGAGCTCCAGTCATCTGCCTGTGGCTGCAAATATGGGTGCAGAGTGGAGAAGTTGTGAGGCTTAAGAAGCTTCAGGAAAAAAAGCATCTAGGAGCCTAGGGGACTTTAGATGGGGCACACCCAAAATAACCCTCAGGAGGAGAAAGCCACTGGAGATCAAAGCTGGAATACAGAACTGAGGTCAGGATGTGGCTTGTCCCTTGTTTCGCAACAATAGAAAGCCTGTGGGGTATAGTACCTTAAAGTGAGGTGTTGCTGTAACAAACCCTGTAAGTTGTAATAACTGAGCCTGGTAGCATATGCCAGTAGTTCAGGAGTCTGAGGATGGAGGATCAGCTTAGAGTTCCATGGCCAGATCCTCCCTCAAAAAATAAAAATAAAAATAAAAAAGAGCTAGGTGCTGGTGGCTCACACCAGTAATCCTAGCTACTCCAGGGGCTGAGATCTGAGGATCATGGTTACAAGCCAGCCCAGGCAGGAAAGATTCTTATTTCCAATTAACCACCAGAAAAACAGAAGTGGTGTTCTGGCTCAAGGTGATAGAGCCCTAGCCTTGAGCAAAAGAGCTCAGGGACAGCACTCGAGGCCTGGGTTCAAGCCCCATGATGGACAAAACAAAAAGTGTCTTTAGAATCAAGTTTAAAGAGAAGAAGGGACAGGACCCAACAAGCCTAAATTACCTTGAACAGAATGATAAAAATGTGAACGTTGGGAATGCTGCTGGTAGGGCTCAGAAGACGTGAGGCGCATGTCTGAAAACCCTTGTTACATATGCAGACAGCTTAGCAGAATTGTGTCCTGCAGTTATGTAAGAAGACAGAATTTGAAAGCATTGGACTTGGTTATTTATCTGGAAATTTTCCTGCAAAGTGTTAAAGGTTCACTCTGGCTTCTTTTTTGCCAATTATAATAAAAATCCATGAAGACCAATTGAGAAAGGAACTTGAAATGCAAAGGAATTGTTTTGTTTTTTGTATATCCAGGTGGCCCAGAACACTAACATTGAGAGATTGCTCCCAAAAGCAAGGCAAAGGGGGAAACAGAAGATGTGGCTGTTCAACTCTTTTGAGCAACTTCAGAAGATCCAAGTATTTGATCTCTAGAGGCTGAAGATGTGCCCCAGAGACCTTAATCAAACCAGTGGCTTCCAGGAAACTTAATGATGTCTCTCAGACAGAGCCAAAGGTAGAGAAAGGATTATCTCAACCAGGTGTGTGGGTATGGCTTCTATTGAATACGTGGCGTCCACTCAAAGCCCACAAGGTTCATGAGAAACTTGGATCAGCAGAAACTCCCAGGTAGTTCTGAAAGTGACAGGATCTGAAATGAAAGGACCAACTTCCTCCTACTCTAAAAATTCTTCTGGAGGCAACACATTGTGAAATGACTCAGCTAGCCTGGGTCAGTAAATTATGCCTGTAATCTAGACATTTGGGAGGCTGAGACTGAGAAGATAGTGGTTTGAAGCCAACCCAGGCCAAAACTCCATGAGACTCCATTTCCATCAAAAAGCTGGGCGCAAAGCTGGATGCAAGTAGCTCATGCCTGTTGTAAGGTTCAAGTGAAACAAAACCCACCACATGGTTCAGGCAGAAAGGAGTTTATTTGGGGGAACGCAAATTGCCAGCCCACACAAGATGGAGGCACAAGGAGACAGAGGGAAGGAAGAAGGGAAAAAGAAAAGAGCAAGGGAGTAAGAGAAAAGGAAAGAGCAGGGACTCCTGCTGAGCCAGATTATATAGGGAAAGGCGGAAGGTATGGCCAGGTGGATTGGATGTGACCTCAGAGAAAGGGGAGGTAACTGCCTCCAGGTGTGCCAGTTACCTAGGTAACACAGGTACCTGGGCAAAGACTTAAAGAGTTGGGGGGGGGTGCATCTGCATGGAGCCCTGCCGGGGGTGGACCTTATACCTGTAATCCTAGCTACTCATGAGGCTGCGATCTGAGGATCAATGTTTGAAGCAGCCCCAGCAGGGAAGTTCATGAGACTCTTATCTCCAATTAATCCCATAAAAAGCCAGAAGTGGTGCTGTGGCTCAACTGGTAGAGTGCTAGCCTTGAGCAAAAAGAAGCCAGGGACAGTGCTCAGGCCCCTGAGTCCAAGCCCCAGGACTGGCAAAAAAAAAAAAAGAAAGATAACTTAAAGGAAGGAACTAGAAGCTAGAGGGCAAAGGCAAACAAAGGAACTTGAAGCTAGAGGGCAAAGGCAAAGGAAGGAACTAGAAGCTAGAGGGCAAAGGCAAGGGCCCAAAGGCCTAATTGAAAGCTCAATAGTGTTACGCCCAGATCTTGAAAGCTGAGGGACTTTCTCAGCTATGTTTGACACTGATTTTTACCTTTCCTATTCTCCATTTTATTTACTTATTTTTTCGTGTGCCCATTCTGGGGCTTGAACTCAGTGCCGTAGGCAGTCCTTGAGCTTTTCTTGTTCTTGTTCATAGCCACTGCTCACCACTTGAGCCACAGCACTATTTCTAGCTTTCTGTTGGTTAATTGGAGATATGAATTTCATAGACTTTCCTGTTCAGGCTGGCTTTTTTTTTTTTTTTTTTTTTTTTTGCCAGTCCTGGATTTGGACTCAGGGCCTGAGCATTGTCCCTGGTTTCTTTTTGCTCAAGGCTAGCACTCTGCCACTTGAGCCACAGCGCCACTTCTAGCTTTTTCTGACTATGTGGTGCTGAGGAATCAAACTCAGACCCAGGGCTTCATGCATGCTAGGTAAGCACTCTACCACTAAGCCACATTCCCAGCCCCCCCTGTTGTGTGTGTGTGTGTGGTGTGTGTGTGTGTGTGTGTGTGTGTGTGTGTGTGTGTTTGTGTTTGGTCAGTGGTGAGCTTGAACTCAAGGCCTGGCCACTGTCCTCTGAGCTCTTTTGCTCAAGGCTACTGCTCTATCACTTTGAGCCATAGCTCCACTTCTGGTTTTCTGGTTGGTATTTGGAGATAAGAGTCTCACAAACTTTCTTGCCTGGGCTGGCTTGGAATGTGATCCTCAGATCTTAGCCTCCTGAGTTTACAGAGTGAGGCAGCAGTGCCTGGCTTCAGGCTGGCTTTGAACTATAATCTTCAGATCTCAAGTTCCCTTCTAGTCTAAGGTTGTTGAGAGTTTTGTATTATAAATATCAAGTTCCTTTTAATGTATCCATTGAAATGCTCAAATGGCTTTTCCCTTTTGTTCTGTTCTATTTTTCATTTTCTTTTTTTAACTGTATTTTTTTTTTTTTTTTTTTTTTTTGGTACTGGCGACCGAACCCAGGATGTTGCACTTGCTAGGCAAGTGCTTTACCATTGGACTATATCCCAGCCCATGTTTTTCATTTTCAATTGACTTTAATTTTCCTGAAGTTTTAAAAGGTAACTAGTATTTTAAAATATATAATGCTATGGATACTCTCTTCTATTGTTTTGTTGAAATGTCCACAATTATGGTAACCCACTGAAATCATGAGTTTTCAAAAGGGGGAGTTTACTTGAAAGGTAGCCAAGCAATGTGGGTGGGAGACCCTCTTGCTTGAGGCTAGTTAGATAATGAGGTGACATGACTGCATGTGCGAGAAAGGTGATTGATTAAAGGTGAAGTAATTAGTGCTCTGCACACATGAAGTCTTCATCACTCTTCATAGAATGTATATTCAGTAGATGGCTACAGCAGCACAATCAAGAGGGTAGTTTCTAGCCTCGTGATGTACAAAGGTCACTCATTAAAGACCTGAACAAGAGCCAGGGGTTTCAACACTGAAACAGCTTTCAAGATCCTGCAAAACCCCGATGCTGGTGGTTCTCAACTGCTATTCAGGAGGCTAAGAGCTGAAGATTATGGTTCAAAGCCAGCCCAGGGAAGGAAAGTCTGTGAGATGCTTATCTTCAATAAACTACCCAAAAAGCCAGAAGTGGAGCTACGGTTAAGTGATAGCGTGCTAGCCTTGAGCAAAAGAAGCTCAGAGACAGCACTCAGGCCCTGAGTTCAAAACCAAGGACTGGCACCAAAAAAAAAAAAAAAAAGAAAACCTAAACAACTATTAGCATAGTCCACATGGCAAAGATGATACCCTATAAGGCATGCTAGTGGGAGACTGATAATATACAGCATATAGGTGGTAGAATTTTTTCTTCTTTTTTTTTTTTTGGCCAGTCGTAGGCCTTGGACTCAGGGCCTGAGCACTATCCCTGGCTTCTTTTTGCCCAGGGATAGCACTCTACCACTTGAGCCACAGCGCCACTTCTGGCCATTTTCTGTATATGTGGTGCTGGGGAATCGAACCCAGGGCTTCATGTATACGAGGCAAGCACTCTTACCACTAGGCCATATTCCCAGCCCCTCTAGAATTTTTTTAAGACATCTGGAAAGCATATCACTTAGGGAAGGCACAGGAGCTCAACATTAGAAGTAAAAAGTAAAAGGGGATGGTTAGTAATATAAGTGAGACTTTGCTCTGTTTGCTGGCTAGTATTTATCAAAGTTAGAATTCTAACTTTCCATGGAGTTTTGGCTAGCATTCTAGCACTTGAGCTCCATTTTGGGCTTTTTTGAAGATTTATGGGAGATAAGAGTTTCTTAGACTTTGCTGCCTGGATTAGCTTCAAATTGCAATCCTTAGATCTCAGCCTCCTAAGTATTTTTTTTGCCATTCTAGGGCTTGAACTCAGGCGCTGGGCACTGTCCTGAGCTTCTTTTGTTCAAAGCTAGCACTTGAACCACAGTGCCACTTCTGGCTTTTTCTGTTTATGTGGTACTGAGGAATTGAACCCAGGGCTTCATGAAAGCTAAGCAAGCACTATACTGCTAAGCCACATTCCTAGCCCCTTCCTGAGTAGTTAGCATTAAAGGTGTGAGGCACTGGCACCTGGCTAGGTCTTGCTCTTTTTTTTTCTACTTTTAGTCTGTCGGCTGTGGGTCTTGAACTCAGTGCCTGGATGCTGTCCCTGAGCTTTCTTGCTCAAGGCTAGCACTCTACCACTTAAGCCACAGCTCCACTTCTGGATTTTTTAAGTTGTTTATTGGAGATAAGAATCTCATGGGCTTTTTTTGCCAGACTGTCTTTGAACCACTATCATCAGCTAGATCTCAGCCTCCTGAGTAGCTAGGATTACAGGTTTGAGCCACCAGCACATGGCTCTCAGATACTTGAGAGATGCTTCAGAGCTGTAAAAAATTACAATTGTAGCCCTTCTTTTAGTAAATGACTGGCAGATGGTTTATGTTCCATGGTGCAAGGGTTCTATTTTATTTTGAGAGCACTAGGACTGTTTCACTTCCCTACTTTTTCTGGACCTATTTTTCCTTTTATCTAATGGTCACTGTCTTGTTCAATTTAGATTAGTTAGCAGATCTCAGTGTGGATATATAGCCCTATTGAGTGCTTTGGCTGAGTGGTTCTAAGAGCTCATATAAGCCAGACTGGTTTAGCCCTCTTATACTTCTTTACACATTGCTTTGGAGTGTTAAACTCCTTAAAGTCTTAGTGCCTGTTCTCATTTGGCTTTCTGAGCTTTCTGTAAGTACGTGGTGGTTATTCTGTTGTTCTCAGGTCAGTGTGATAGATACTCTGTTGCTTCTGTAAGCTTTTGTGTAGGTGCCAGTAAGGTCCAATTGTTCTTTTTCCTTTCCTTTTCCTTCCTTCCTTCCTTCCTTCCTTCCTTCCTTCCTTCCTTCCTTCCTTCCTTCCTTCCTTCCTTCCTTCCTTCCTTCCTTCCTCCCTCCCTCCCTCCCTCCCTCCCTCCCTCCCTCCCTCCCTTCCTCCCTCCTTTCCTTCCTCCCTTTCTTCCTTCCCTTTCCTTTGCTGGTCCTGGCGCTTGAATTCAGGGCCTGGGTACCATCCTGAGCCTCTTTGTCGTCAAGGGTAGTGCTCTACCATTTGAGTCATGGAGCTACTTCTGGCTTTTTTTGAGTAGGTTTATTGGAGATAAGAGTCTCATGGGGACTTTTCTGCTCTGGCTGGCTTCAAACCTCAGTCATCAGATCTCAGCCTTCTGAGTAGCTAGAATCACAGGCATGAGCCACCGGTGCTGGTCCAGTTATTCTTATCACCAGTTTGTCCTTACATACATTGTTCCTTTTTTTTTTTTTTTTTTTTTTGGCCAGTCCTGGGCCTTGGACTCAGGGCCTGAGCACTATCCCTGGCTTCCTTTTGCTCAAGCTAGCAAGCACTCTGCCACTTGAGCCACAGCGCCACTTCTGGCCATTTTCTGTATATGTGGTGCTGGGGAATCGAACCCAGGGCTTCATGTATGCGAGGCAAGCACTCTTGCCACTAGGCCATATCCCCAGCCCCTGTTCCTTTTTTTTTCTAGTGCTGGTCTCAGGATTTGAACACAGGGCCTAGGTGCTGTCCCTGAGCTTTTTATTTCAAAGCTAGTGCTCTACCACTTGAACCACAGCTCCACTTCTGACTTTTTGGTAGTTAATTGGAGATGAGTCTCACAGACTTTCCTATCTGGTCTGGCTTTGAAGTGATCCTCAGATCTCAGCCTTCTGAGGAGCTAGAATTACAGATATGAGCCATCCGTTCCAGGCTTCATATTTTTTCTTTTAAAAATATTTTTATTTGGTCAGAAATATTTTATTGGTCAGAACTTGAACAACTAATGTTGAGCGAGACAAGCCTAGAACACAGAGAACAAAAGGGCATGGTTTTCCTTGATATATGACTGTTAGGGAGGGAGGAGGACAGTAGAGACCAGGTCTGCAAAACAACAAACTTCTTTTCAAATGGTATTTCCACATGTTTGGGTCAGCGACCTTATATTATGTACCTAACACCAAACAATAGAAACCTATCAGTGGATCACAACAGCTCAACAGCTATGTACACATGATCATATAAGATGAGGATTAACAAAAACAACTCCAAGAGAAGGACACAGGAGGATTCTACTGTTGATGTTATCTTTAAAGTTCTAGGTGAATTTCTTGTGGTGTACCCTACATGGTTACTGTATATGATTTTGGTACATTGGATATTGTATATATGCCTACCTGATCTAGGGAAGGGAAAGAAAAATGAGGGTGTAAGATATCACAAGAAATGTATTCACTGCCTTATTATGTAACCTTTGCACAACACCTTGTCAATACAATTTAATTAAAAATAAAAAGATAAACCTCAAATAATAAGTAAAAAATTATTTTTATTGTTACAATAAAGGTATACAGAGAAGTTAAGTTATATAAGTCAAGTAATGGTTACATTTCTTTTTGTTTGTTTTGGCAGAGCCAAGAATTGAACTCAGGGCCTGACAGGCACTGAGCTAAATCCCCAATTCCATGAGTACACACACCCACCTTCCTTCCTTCCTGCCTCCTTCCTCCCTCTCTCTCTCTCTCTCTCTCTCTCTCTCTCTCTTTGGGTCATGAGGCTTGAACTTGGAGCCTGGGCATAGTCCTTGAGCTCTTTGCTAGCACTCAAGGCTAGCACTCTACCCACTTTGAGCCATAGCACCACTTCAGTTTTCTGGTGATTAACTGGAGATGAGTCTTATGAACTTTCCTGCCTGGGCTGGTTTTGCATTGCCATCCTCAGATCTTGGTCTCTTGAGTAGCTAGGATTACAGGGGAGCCACCAGTGCCTGGCATACGTTAAAATAAAGATAGAAGTTGAGTAATTTGAGCAATGAAAATGGGAAAGCAGAGCGGAGTCAACTTCTGAGAATAAGACGTGTGTGTGTGTGTGTGTGTGTGTGTGTGTGTGTGTGTGTGTGAGAGAGAGAGAGAGAGAGAGAGAGAGAAAGAGAAAGAGTATGTCAGAGAGAGACAGAGAGACAGAGAGAATTCCTTTTGTTGAAGATTTTTCTGTACAGACTGGCAGAAAGAGTTAGTAATGGAAGAATGTAAACAAACATTCTTGCTGAGTGCTTGTGGTTCACATCTGTAATCCTAGCTACTCAGGAGGCTGAGGTCTGAGGATCCCAGTTCAAAGCCAGCTTGAGCAGGAAAGCTCTATGGGACTTTTTTTTGTAACATCTTTGTACAATATGTTTTATTCAATAACAAGACATATCAACTGTATGTAACCGAGAAATACAGACATGCTGTCATCAAGGATCTGATGAAGAAAACAATCCCCAAACCTCCATATCTAATTTGGCCCTCTCTGGTTACTTCCAAACCCAGTGCATTTGGAGTTGTTTAGTAAAAGACTAAAGATATAATAGCATTTAAAGTTATTGAGAAGTCCTGCATCATCAAACAGTCCTATTCAGTCCAATCATGTTTTGGTGATGGGTCCTTTTTGTAAGTGATTACATTAATATTTCTGTTTCCTGAAGACATAACGAATCATACTATCTCAAAGTAGATGATGTCCATCCCATTCACTTTTTCATCAACTAATCAACTTGAATGAGTTATTCTACTTCTCTCTCTCATCCATCTAGTCCCCAAGGCTTGTTGCTCTTGCCATGGAAGTATTTCTTGTGTACCTCATCACCTCTCCATCCTTGCTCATGTATAATTTAAACGTCTAAACTTTTCTCCCTACCTTCAACCTCTTGTCCCTAAAATTACCAGAGTTATATTGCTAAAAAAAATCACCTTTTTCTTCCTTGACACAATGAAGCCAAAATAAATATTATAGACACTAATTTGCAGGGCAGAGTACAGCATAGAAGTTAAAGGATAGTATTGGAATCAAACAGTTCCAAGCAGGTCCTGGGACATTTATTTAATCTTCCTAAGATTCAGTTTCCTCATCTATCAAATGGCACAGTTCTATGCATATTCTGTAGGATTGTAGAAGAATTGAATGGGGTAAATGCCTGTATAGTGCTTAACACTAAAACACTAAAAAATGCTTATACTTTCAGTTATGTTTGTAAGTATTTTACGCTTGATCTTAGCCAAAAGGCAGAGAAGCGATTGTTAGTATTTCACAATTATCTGAAGACCTGTTCCATGGTTTGTCACTATTTTTCATGTTGCCTTAGCTATTTACATCTCAACTACAGCAAGTCTACCCTTCTTCTGTGTCCCAGTCCCTCACCTATCTCCACAATTTCATCTCCTTCCATTTCTTTCTTTCTTCTTTTCCTTCTTTCTTTTCTTCCTTTCTCTTTCTCATTCTCCCTCATCCATCCATTCCTCCCTTTCTTCTATCTCCCTCCCACTCTCTCTCTTCCTTCCTTCCTTCTTCCTTCTCCAAGCCCTCACCCCCCATACTAGAATTTGAACTCACCACATCATGTTTGCTAGGCAAGCATTCTTTACCACTTGAGGCATGCTCTAGCCTTCAAAGATTTTTTTTTTTTGGCCAGTCCTGGGGCTTGGACTCAGGGTCTGTCCCTGGCTTCTTTTTGCTCAAGGCTAGCACTCTGCTGCTTGAGCCACAGCGCCACTTCTGGCCATTTTCTGTATATGTGGTGCTGGGGAATTGAACCCAGGGCCTCATGTATACGAGGCAAGCGCTCTTGCCACTAGCCATATCCCCAGCCCATCAAAGATATTTTTTAAACCAACTGTTCTGTTGTACATCCTCATGGTAAAATTTCCTTGGTTTTGAAGAGATTTAGAAGGAGATCACATGCGTTTAACAGGATGTGTACAATTTGGAATGAGTGAAATCTGTATTCCTCTGATCTTGGTTTTATTTCAGATCTATGGGACTCTTATCTCTAGTTAACCACCAGAAACCGAAAGTGGTGCTCTGGCTTGAAGTGGTAGAGCAAATTCTAGCCTTGAGGAAAAGAGCTCAGGGACAGCACTCAGGCCCCAAATTCAATCCCCACAACTGACAAAAAAGTGAAATAAATCATTCTTTCCCCTTAGTACTACTTCCACTATTATTTACACTTGCTAATTTCTTTTTTAAATGTTTAATGAAAATTCACTTATATTAGCGAACTGGAATCATATTGCATGTAAGGAATTCTGGTGGGGAGAAGAAAGGAGATTAATGAACAGAGCACTAGTATTGCCGTAGATAAAATTTGAGTGTTTCAAATAAAGATGCTTGGGGGGGGGGGGGGGGATGCTATCCTGATGGGATAATGACACTACAGTAGGTTATTGTTCTAGGCCAGGAGAGCTTATGGGTGGACTTTACTCATAATTTCCATTAGCAGAAACATAATACAAATGAATACATATACCTAAATATGATCATTACTCAAAAAGTTAATAAACTCTAAGAAACTTGGAAATGGTAAAAGCAATCTACAAGCTTTAGGTGAAGACTTATATGTGTATGGGCTGGTACTAGGGCTTGAACTCAGAGCCTAAGCACTGTTCTTTAACTAAAGGCTGGCTTTCTGCTACTAGAATCATACCCCTACTTCCACTTTTGCTGATTAGAGATAAGAGTCTCATGGACTTTACTGCACAGACTGGCTTCCAATCACAACCCTCAGATCTCAGTCCCCTGACAAGCTAGAATACAGACATGAGCTATCAGGGCTGGCTTAGGTGAATTTTTATTTTTATTTTTTTGCCAGTCCTGGGCCTTGGACTCAGGGCCTGAGCACTGTCCCTGGCTTCTTTTTGCTCATTTTTGCTCATTGAGCCACAGTGCATCATCTGTTTTTGTCTCTATATGTGGTGCTGAGGAATCAAACCAGGACTTCATGTATGCGAGGCACTCTTGCCACTAGCCCATATTCCCAGCCTCAGGTGAATATTTTAAGCCCCCCAAAAGTGCCTTAAGATACTTCTTGAGAAAGTAAGTATATAGATTCAATTCTTAAACATCTAAAAATTCTGTCGTGCTCTGGGATTAGAATTCTCAGTGACCAAAATGGAAAATTTGTATTTTACAAAGTACAATGTTAGTCTTTTGCATATTTCAAAATCCTCTACTCACATGCTGTCCCAGGATTTACATTTCAATCATTATATAACAGCTTACATTTATCCACAAATAACTTCATGCTTTGCTCTTTAAATCTCCAAATGCTTTAAATGATACATTTTAAGCCTTTAAAAATCCCTAATATTCTTTTCTTTTTTGCTCGTCATGAGGCTTGTACTCTTGCCCTGGGCATTGTCCTGAGCTTTTTTGCTTAAGGCTAGCGCTCTACCAATGGAGCCACAGCTCAGCTTCTGGTTTTTCTTGTAGTTTCATGGAAATAAGAGTAACCCAGACTTTCCTGCTCTGACTTGCTTCAAACTATGATCCTCAGATCTCAACCTCATCAGTAGCTAGGATTAATGGGTGTGAGCCACTGGTGCCTGGCTAAACGTCCCTAATATTATTAATTTAATGGTGTCCAATTGTGGAAGTAAAACTTAAATTCATTAACTGAGAGTAACATTTTATTTGTTTTGTTTTTTTGCCAGTCCTGGGGCTTGGACTCAGGGGCCTGAGCACTGTCCCTGGCTTCTTTTCCTTCAAGGCTAGCACTCCACCACTTGAGCCACAGTGCCACTTCTAGCTTTTTCTATATATATGGTGCTGAGGAATCGAACGCAGGGCTTCATGTATTCGAGGTGAGTACTTTACCACTAGGCCATATTCCCAGCCCAAGAGTAACATTTTAAAAGTTGTAAGTAATCAAAATATAAGGATTACCAAAAACCATTTTGTCTTAGACATTGAGCATCCATTATATAAAATAGGGGATATACGTTTTTAGTTGCTAGTTGCTATATTTTATTCAGGAGCCATAAAAAAGAAGCACACATACTTACAAGATATTTTAAATGTACATACAGTAGAAAGCAACACAATATTTAAAATCAGCCTACTTTCAACTAGGAGTGGTGATACAGACAGACCTGTAATCTCAGCACAGGGGAGTCTGAAGTTACAAGATTGCAATCCTGAGCTACATAGGAGACCAAGACCCTGTCTCAAAAAAAAAAATCTACTAAGACAAGACAAAAAAAGCATCAACGTTGTTTCAAATATCTTTGTCACTGCTGAGTATATTCCAGTTGTACTAATGTAATGTGGAAACTGAGTCACAGACATCTCTTGCCTGGCCTGGTGCTGAGGACTGTTTTCAGACATCCTGGAGCATAGCCTGGAGATGGGGGGCTGTCCACCCAGCTCAAGGCCTAAAGGTGAGACAAGCCATCCTTTGTTTGTTTTTGCTTTTTTTTGGCCAGTCGTGGGGCTTGGACTCAGGGCTTGAGCACTGTCCCTGGTTTCTTTTTGTTCAAGGCTAGCATTCTACCACTTGAGCCACAGCACCACTTCTGGCCGTTTTCTATATATGTGGTGCTGAGGAATCGAACCCAGGGCTTCATGTATATGAGGCAAGCACTCTTGCCACTAGGCCATATCCCCAGCCCGACAAGCAATCCTTTGAATTGCCATGCCTGGCTCAATAGGTAGAGCCAGGAGGGCCCAGCTTTGGGGGATATGTAGATCCCCTGCTCCTAGTACTGTGTTTCTGTATTCTGCTTTCTCCAGGCTTGTTCTCCACCCATCATGTGACCTTTGTCTTTAAAAGCTTGGTGCAAACTCTTTTCGGGGCTGCAGGTTTTTGTAATTGGCCAGCCTGCAGATGGCCAGTGTCCTGACTAAGACTCCAAAATTCAGGCTTTCAAGATGTGGCTTCTCTATTTTCTCATGACTGGCTTCATATCTGGCTTAAGGTATATTTTGCTGCACAACACATGGTTCCCTGACCAGGAAACCAGTCACTGAGATCCCAGTGCCAAGAATGGTACCTGGGTTCCTTAAAGCCACTGGTGGATGGCCTTGGCCTTGGCTGCCAGGGGCATGGAAACCCTTATCAGGTACGCCCCCTGAAAATTCCAGGGCCCTGTGGTCTTTCCGCCACTCTGACAGCCAGCTTACCAACGCCGGACATGCCATCCAGAAATCTTGTTTGGAATCACTCAGAAATCTTCTGGAAGTAAGTCTGTTTGTCTTGTCTTCTGTCTGCATGTTCTAAATTCTGGGGGTCGATCTGTCTGAAACAGTGGAGGCAATGGAGAGTGGACTCACTTGGTAACCCATCCACTACCTCCAAGGATGCGATGCTACTGTGAGGGTACAGGAAGGCCATGGTAGGGTGAGAGACGACTTGGCCTGGGGCTGAGGTAGGGTGAGAGACTGTCGAGTGTACTGCAATGGTTGAGGGAGACCACTCACCCAGCACCTGGTCTGGCCATGGTTGGGGAGGGGGTGATACCACCCACCTGGCGTCTTGGCTGTGACTGAGGGGGACCACTCACCACAGCATTTAGTCTGGCCTTGGTAGTATTCTAGCAGGCACCTGGTCTGGCCATGGTTGGGGGAGACCACTCACCATGCATCTGATCTGGCCTTGGTAGTATTCTAGCAGGCATCTGGTCTGGTTGTGGTAGGGTGAGAGGCTACCCAGCATGGGGCCATGGTTGGGGGGGTCTCTGGACTGCCCACCTGGTATCTGGTAGTAAAAGAATCTGTCCCAGCCATCCCAGGGGACCATGCGGAGATAGTCATGGACAGGAGAAGAAGGTTTATAAAGAGGTTTATTAGTGGGGCCATATCTCCCACTGGAGAGGGATCAATATGGCGTCTGCACCTTAATCCAGGTGGTTGCTTATATAACTCTGGGGCTAAAGGGCAAGTAGGTAGGTCTGAGTGGTGAGTGAGAGTGGACAATTATAGCTCTAGGGCAGGGAGTTCAGGTACTGGTGGAGCTGGGGGCTAGTGGGAGGGGCAGAGGACTTAAGGTGGGGGAAATATTAATAGGTAGTGCTCCCGTACTGTGCAATAGGGAGTTCAGATTGCTGAGTGGAAGTGGCAGGTTCACTCAGCAGACTCTGGATTCAGTTTGTTAAGTGGGCAAACTCACAAGTTCTAGTAGGGATGTGGTGGGTGCTTACTAGGCCCCAACTGAGCCTTCATTTTTGTCTGAGCTCTTGTTTTTCTTTGTTCTGTGTTTCTTTTTTTTTTTTTTTGCCAGTCCTGGGGCTTGGACTTAGGGCCTGAGCACTGTCCCTGGCTTCTTTTTGCTCAAGGCTAGCACTCTGCCACTTGAGCCACAGCACCACTTCTGGCCGTTTTCTGTATATGTGGTGCTGAGGAATTGAACCCAGGGTCTCATGTATACGAGGCAAGCACTCTTGCCACTAGGCCATATCCCCAACCCCTTGTTCTGTGTTTCTTAAGAATTGGAACCACGGGGCTAGGGATATGGCCTAGTGGCAAGAGTGCTTGCCTTGTATACATGAGGCCCTGGGTTCGATTCCCCAGCACCACATATATAGAAAACAGCCAGAAGTGGTGCTGTGGCTCAAGTGGCAGAGTGCTAGCCTTGAGCAAAAAGAAGCCAGGGACAGTGCTCAGGCCCTGAGTTCAGGGCCCAAGACTGGCCAAAAAAAAAAAAAAGAATTGGTACCAGGTTGTAAAATTGGCTCCTTACTTTCTGTGGTATAGTTCCTTATCAGAGAGACACTTGTTGGATGATATTGCTCCATACTTCACAACCATGGGAACTCCTGAGGCCATTCTATCTTGGTTGGGGACTGTACTTCCCTCCTTAATTTGGCTGTATTGTTCTCCATTTCACCAGCAGGGGAAGCAAAAGTTGTACGCATAACCACTCTAATGTAGATTGGATGACTTCAAATGAGGATTTTCAGATGACTGTGAGGTCCAAATTTCAAAGTCTAAATTAAAGAGTTTTTGTACAGTACATTGGCCTGCTGTGGGGGTTGGCTGGCCAAGCCAAGGCTCCTTTGACCCTAAACTAATCTTGACAGTTTGGGATGTGATAACCGGGAGTCCTGGGTATCCAGATCAGTATCCGTACAATGGAGAACCTTGGTTAAAAATCCTCCTTTTTGGTTAAAAAGGTATACACTACATTTGGGCACTAATGTTCTTCTCACTCAGCCTCTGGGCCCTAAGAGAAAGGAGAAGCAGGTTCTCCAATCCTCTCTCAGGAGAAGAGGACAACTTTCCTTTTCCCTCTGATCAGATCTTGGCACTAGTCCCATCCTCCAACATCCCCTAGCAAAACCCAGTCAAAATCTAGCCAGCCTCCTGCAGAGGATGACCCCACTATGCCTTTGCATGACTGTTTAGATGTAATGGATTTGGGGATGGGAATATGGCTTAGCAGTAGAGTGCTTGCCTTGAATGCATGAAGCCCTGGGTTTGATTCCTAAGCACCACATAAACAGAAAAAGCCAGAAGTGGCGCTGTGACTCAGGTGGTAGAGTGCTACCCTTGAGCAAAAAGAAGCCAGGGACAGTGCTCAGGCTCTGAGACCAAGCCCCAGGACTGGCAAAAAAAAAAAAAAAGAAAGAAAGAATGAAATGAAAATAGATGTAATGGGGGCTGGGAATATGGCCTAGTGGCACGAATGCTTGCCTCCTATACATGAAGCCCTGGGTTCAATTCCCCAGCACCACATATACAGAAAACGGCCAGGAGTGGCGCTGTGGCTCAAGTGGCAGAGTGCTAGCCTTGAGCAAAAAAGAAGCCAGGGACAGTGCTCAGGCCCTGAGTTCAAGCCCCAGGACTGGCAAAACAAACAAACAAACAAACAAAAATAGATGTAATTGATTTGATTCAGCCAGCTCACCCTGATTTGACTGAGGTTCCACTGGAGAATCTAGTGGCTGTGCTTTTTACTGATGGCAGTAGCTTTGTGCAAGAAGGGGTAAAAAGTGTGCAGGAGCTACAATGGTGATGTTAGATCAGGTCATTTGGGCTCAAGCATTACCCCATGGAACTTCCGTGCGAGGACAGAGTTAATTGTCCTGACACAGGCCCTCCAGTGGGCAAAGGCAAAAACTGTATCTACACTGATGGTAGATAGGCCTTTGCAACAGCCCATGTCCATGCGGCCATTTATAAAGAAAGAGGCTTACTCACCTCTGCAGGAAAAAACATAGCTGTGGTAGGGGTGAGGTGGGGCCACTGCAGGCCTAGTTTGGTTTTTTTTTTTCTAGCATTTTGGCTGAAGTTATCTGATCAACAAAACAGTTGGGGATAAGATGTAGGCATGTCTTGGTTCCCCCAAGTTTAATCTTGTCTTCTTCTGTTTTGGAATTGGTATCAGCTTTGAATATGGATCCTTGTTTTCTATGTCTTTATTATTCATTTGGACATCTCTGAGGAATGAAAGCTTCAGCCTACGGCTGGGCGGAGTCTTAAGCCTGGTGCGTCCCTCCTGCTGGTTGCAATTGCAGGTGGTGAAAGGGCAGCTGGGCAGCTGCAGGCCTAGTTTGTTTTTTTTCTAGCAATCTGGCTGAAGTGCAACCTGGTCAGCAAGACACAGGCATGTCTTGGTTTCCCCAGGTTACATTTTTGCCTTGTTCTGTTTTTTAAACTGGTACTGCTTGGGTTTCTCAGTCAGAGATCAAGAAGAAAGGACAGGAAAAACTTAGGCTAGGCCTGGGTGCCTATCTTTGGGGGTGAGGGGTGAACTGGCAAAGGTGCAGCTCAGCCAGCCGGGCCATGCATTGGTGGGACAGGCCCTAGTGGGGAGTCTGCATGGTGGGACAGGCCGTGGGGGGAGTTTATCTATGGTGGAAGAGGGCAAGCTGGCACCAAGGCAGTTCATCAAGCTCGAAGGAGAGGGATGGGTATAGCCCCATTCTGTAGGACAGACCAACGGGGAGGCCTTTCTTCATCCTGTCTCTTTTGCTTGCAGATGAACACTGGAAACCTGATGGTAAAAGTGAATGATTTGGGCTGGGGATATGGCCTAGTGGCAAGAGTGCTTGCCTCGTATACACGAGGCCCTGGGTTCGATTCCCCAGCACCACATTACAGAAAATGGCCAGAAGTAGTGCTGTGGCTCAAGTGGCAGAGTGCTGGCCTTGAGCAAGAAGAAGCCAGGAACAGTGCTCAGGCCCAGGACTGGCAAAAAAAAAGTGAATGATTTGATTGGTATTTCTAAAACTGCCCCTTGAGATGTATTAAAATGTAAAAAGTCTTAAAAAGAGTTATAAGTTTATTTGTATGATGTTGTTGTGGGGTCCATGGATGACAGTCAATGAGACACTCAGATTAAAATTAGAAAAAGATTTTATTGAGCGAGAAAATACTGGTATGCCAGGACTGCAGTTCGGGATCTCAAGCTGCAGTCCTGGGCCATCTCAGAAGGCTACTTATATACCACAAAACTACAGGATTTTTCCTTTATAGGGGCTTGTTACTTCCAAGAGGTGTCACCTACAGGGGCTTGTTACTTCTAACAGGGGCTTGTTACTTCCAAGAGGTGTCAGTCACCACAAGTCAGGTCTTGATCTTCACTGGAGACCATCTAACAACTAGGTGGCCAAACAGGATACAACTCAGGATGGTGGTGGGGGAGGGTTTACAGGTGTGATCAATACAGAGCAAAACAAGTTCAAAGCAAGTTGGGTAAATACAAGGACATAACTTTACCGCAGGGGCCAGCTTCAGAAAAGTTTTACATTGAACACTACAGAACAGTAAAAGAAAAGGTTTACATTGAACACTACAGAACAGTATTAGCAATACTTTGTTGTTGAAAGCTAGCATAGCAACAGTTTAATTATCTTCATCACTTCAATGTAATTTGATTTCTATACTATTTTGCAATTTGGATGTATTGAAAAAGTGAAGATGCTAAGTCTGGATCCTTGGCACAGTACTGGTGCTTGTAATTCTTGCATTAAGAAAAATTGTCAATTAAGTTTAAGGTTTTTCTACTAAGTAACTCAGACTGCAGAGAAACAAATGGCCCTTTTAAAAGCAGGCAGCCAGAGGCAATGGGTTGTGTCTAGTGCCTCAAGGTTTCAAAGGATTCTTCAAGGGCTGGGAATGGGGCTCAGTGGTAGAGTGCTTGCATGCATGGAGCCCTGGGTTTAATTCTTCAGTACCACATACAAAGAGAAAGCCAGGGGGCTGGGAATATGGCCTAGTGGCAAGAGCGCCTGCCTTATATACATGAAGCCCTGGGTTCGATTCCCCAGCACCACATATATAGAAAACGGCCAGAAGTGGAGCTGTGGCTCAAGTGGTAGAGTGCTAGGCTAGAGCAAAAAGAAACGAGGGACAGTGCTCAGGCCCTGAGTCCAAGGCCCAGGACTGGCAAAAAAAAAAAAAAAAAACTTAAAAAAAAAAGAAAAAGCCAGAAGTGGTGCTGTGGCTCAAGTGGTAGAGTGCTAACCTTGAGCGAAAGAAGCTCAGGGAGAGTGCCCAGGCCCTGAGTTCAAGCCCCAAGACTGGCCATAAAAAAGGGTTCTTCAAATGCAAATAAAAGCTAAAGTGTTAAAGCCAAGGTTAGTAAGCTTTTAAAAACCAAGAATATCTTCCTAGATATAAAATTTGGAAATAAAATTGTCCTAAATTGTTGTTCCAAAGTGGAAAAAGGAAAAATTAGGACTACCACAATGATTGTTTGCTTTTACAGATTTCCTGTAACAATTCCAGCAGGCCCACAAGAAGGACAGAGGATTCTTACATGTTGTCAGATGTAACTTTGGCCCTTAATAAGTTCCAGGTAAGACCATGCTTAAAAATGACTTCTGTGTTGACCACCTTGTTGCGTTTAATTGGAATACAGTTGCTTGTGACTCTGTCGGCTCTAATGGGCCAGCAGTGCTGAGGAGCAAGTTGCTTTGAGGCTCAAAGTAGGAGAGTGCTAGCCTTGAGTCAGAGAGCTGAGGGACAGCACTCAGACCCTGATTTCAAGTCCAGCAACCGACCAAGGGAAATGCCAAAGGTGCATTTCCCAGCATGAGAAAGCCACTACTGGGACAAAAGGGATGGAGCATCTGTTGAGAAAATAGAGGAGAATGGGAAAGGAATAGGTCACATTGGATCAACAGGCGAGGACTGTTTATCGAGGAACAGCGAGGGGCACAGACCTTCCCAAGGGACTGGAGGTTGTGCCAGGGGATGAATTTGGAGAGAGGCTTGTATGGGGTCTGAGCAAGGAGGCAGAGGTTATTGAAAGCACCACTAGGTCTAGCAAGTTGGGTTTTTTTCCCCCTGTTTGCCTTACAAAGGGTTGTTTACAGCTGGGCCTAGGTGCATATCAAAGCAGCTTCCCTTATGTTGGGGCTTTTCCTTTGGCCCACAAGGGGTTGTTTACAGCTGGGCCTAGGTGAAATATCCTGCCCGCATATCAAGGCAGGTTCCTATGCTGCCTGATGTCTGTATGGACTTGAGGCAATAGGGTGGGGGTCAGTCCTTCATATTCCATCTTTGGAGACATAGAAAGAATGGGCCTAAAAGGGAGAGGTGAGTCCTTCAGCATCCAGAGGCCAGAAACCACTGCTTGGATGACAGAGATGGTGTCAGATCCTGGAGTCACTTGTGTTGGCCCATTCAAAAAGTTCATCAGAGCTGGGAGGCCATAGGAGAATAGTTTGTAAAGCATACCTTTCTAATGCCCATGTCTGTCTACTTTGTAACTGGGCAGGGAGAAAATCCAAGCTGTGAGACCCAAAAAGAATTGGGAAATCAGAATGCCTTCTCCCAAGGTACTCTCAGAATACTGAGAGTTTCTTGAAAAGGTCAATCAGTCCAGGCTTAATAGAAACTCAGACTTCTATCCTGGGTGTGGGCTAACTCCACCCTAAACTGTGTGGAAACCTCAGGGTAGACTTAGGTAATTTGGGGCTGACACTGGCCACATAATACATCTGTTTAGGAAAGAAAGTTTGTGGACTTGAGGTCATGTCCCTGTTGAGATCTGTCTAAGGCCTGCACAAGTAACAGGTATAGTCAGGGTCACCAGAGATTCGTTTCCCCAGGCAGCCAAAAAATGCTTTCGCAAACCAGCGCGCTAAACAGGCTACACTGCTGTAGTCCAGAAAAGGTCTATGCAGTTGTTAAAAGTTAAACGTTGTATGTAATTTCCAGTTTGAAGTAAAGTTTCTAATGGACATCTAATCCTGGCAACCTGTTGGTAAAGTAGGATAAGGTTATAGGTTCCTAGCTAGGGTCAACTCCTCTGAGTCAGCCTGAAGCAATTACAAAATATGGATAATCATTGCCCATCATCTCCCTGTAAGATCGAGGGATCAGGGCTGGGGGAATGTGGCTTAGTGGTAGAGTGCTTGCCTAGCATGCATGAAGCCTTGCGTTTGATTCCTCAGCACCACATAAACTGAAGAAGCTGGAAGTGGCGCTGTGGCTGAAGAGGTAGAGTGCTAGCCTTGAGAAAAAAGAAGCCAGGGACAGTGCTCAGGCCCTGAGTCCAAGCCCCAGGATGGGCAAAAAAAATGATCAAGAGACCAGTGTCATTTCTGTAAGATGAGGCAGGATAAATTAAGGAGACATGGGAAACAGCAGTAACAAGTAGAGACTGTAGATTTGTGAGAGACAGATACAGGCCAAGCATCCTGTCTGCCTAGAAAATCCTAGCCTTATTTTTAAAAAATCTGGTGACTAAAAGTTGTTGCCCTGTTAAAATTACCCAGGGGCCACTGCCTAAAGCTGTCCTTAAAAACCAGTAGGGTGTGAGTAACCAAGGCCTTTCAAGGATTTGTTTCCCGGCTTGGTGTCTCCCTCAGCCACCTCAGGTAGCTCCTGAGAGACAGTTATTGCTCAGGACAAAAGCCTTCTGGAAGATGTGGTCTGAGCATTTGGTGCTGACATGATTCCTGGATTACACCAACTCCACACCCTGGATATTGTGTTTTGCAACTTTTCTCCAGGCAATCAGAGAAGTTGCTGTGTCCAAAAGAGTAGGACTGGAATGAGTTCCTGCACCAAGGCTGCTCACAGATAAACTCCACCGAGAAGACCACGGCGGCCTCCCCCACCAAGCTCAACCTCCTGTGCTGTTTGTGTGTGGTGGTGACTCACAAGGACATGGCCACACACCTCCTCCACTCCCCCTTGTATCCAGGGCACTCAGATGAGATGCAGTGATGGTACACGGACAACCACAGGAAGGGGATACAAGAGGATCATCAAGAAAAGACACTACGGTTTCACATGGCATGTCGAGAGTAATTACAATAGTGATATAACACTCATTTCCATAGCATGGAGTTCATTTCACTTAGCATCATCTTATCTATGCATATGGGTATAGGTGTTGGGCTCTTGTGATCCTCTGCTGTGACTAGCCTAAACCTGTGCTAATTATTCCCTATGAGGGAGACCATAGAGTCCATGTTTCTTTGGGTCTGGCTCACTTCACTTAGTATGATTTTTTCCAAGTTCTTCCATTTCCTTATGAATGGGGCAATGTCATTCTTTCTGATAGAAGCATAAAATTCCATTGTGTATATGTACCACATTTGACTGATCCATTCATTTACTGAGGGGCATCTGGGTTGGTTCTATATTTTACCTATGACAAATTGTTCTGCGATGAACATTGTTGTGCTGGTGGCTTTAGTGTGTTCTTGTTTGTGGTCTTTTGGGTAGATGCCCAAAAGTGGGTCTGCTGGGTTATAGGGGAGCTCTATGTTTAGCCTTCTGAGGAATCTCCATACTGCTTTCCAGAGTGGCTGAACAAATTTACATTCCCACCAACAATGAAGTAGGGTTCCCTTTTGGCTGCATCCCCTCCAACAATTGTTATTGTTGGTTTTCTTGATAATGACATTCTTACTGGGGTGAGATGGAATCTCAATGTTGTTTTGCTTTGCATTTCTTTTGTGGCCAGTGATGTAGAGCATTTTTTCCTATGTCTCTTGGCCATTCTCATTTCCTCATCAGAGAAGTCTCTTTTTAAGTCTTTAGCCCACTTGTTGAGGGGGCTGTTGTTTCTTTGCGGTTTTGCTTTGGAGGAATTTAATTTTTTAATTATGCATATATTTTAGATATGAGGCCTTTGTCTGTTGTATGTCTGGTCAAGATCTTTTCCCAATCTGTGGGCTTTCTGTTTATCTTGCAAGCTATGTCCTTTGCCCTGCGGAAGCTCTGAAGTTTGATGCAGTCCCATTTGTCCAACATTTCTTTGGTTTGTTGTTTCTGGGCCTTTGTTAAGGAAGTTTCATCTTGTGCCAAGGAGACCAAGTGTTTCTTCTACTCCTTCTTTTAGTGTTTTCAGGGTATCTGTTTTAATTTCAAGGTCTTTGATCCATTTGGAATTGATTTTGGTGCAGGGTGATATATAAGGATCTAGTTTTAATATGTTGCAGGCATTGAACCAGTTTTGCAAGTAACATTTGTTAAAGAGGCTATCTTTCTTCCATCCTATTTTTTTAGCTCCTTTATCAAAGATTAAGTAGGCATAGTTCTGCTAGTTCATTTCTGGGAAAATTGGTCGCCCAAAGCTAGTGTGTCAACAAACAAATACAAAAGGAAGTGTGAATGTACTTTCAAAAAGTGAGGAAGCTAAGTATTTCCTTTAGGTAAATAAGTGCATCCTTAGCCTTTAGATGTTGGGTGGCCTTGGAAACCATGTATACTGGTATTAGAACTAGGAAATTGAAAGGGAATACCAAAATTGAGAGACTCAGGGTAAAAAAAGAAAAACAACTACAAAAGCAATACTTGCAAAACTGTTTGGTCTAAGTGAACTGAACACCTCATGGTGGGGAAAGGGAAAGGGGGTGGGGGAAGGGGGTATGAGGGACGAGGTAACAAACAGTACAAGTAATGTATGCAATGCCTAATGTATGAAACTGTAACCTCTCTGTACATCAGTTTGATAATAAAAATTTGAAAAAAACAAACCAGTAGGGTGCCAGCCTGCAAAAGCCAGTGTACTTAAAAGGCAACCAGAAAAATATTAGGAGATTAATTCACTAAAGTCAGCCTTAGGTTAAGCTTCTTCTTTTTTTTTTTTGCCAGCCCTGGGGCTTGAACTCAGGGCCTGAGCACTGTCCCTGGCTTCTTTTTGCTCAGGGCTAGCACTCTGCCACTGGAGCCACAGCACCACTTCTGGCCTTTTCTGTTTATGTGCTGCTGAGGAATCAGACCCAGGGTTTCATGCATGCTAGGCAAGCACTCTACCACTAAGCCACATTCCTAGCCCCCAGGTTAAGCTTCTTTAACCCGTCTGTGCAGAAAGTTGCAGGCAACCCAGAAGGAGGTGTGACATTCTACTGCAGCCACTGGGAGACACTAGTGCTGTTGCTTTTCCAATCTGGAGATTCCATTTGGGTAAAGTTCAAGGATAGCCTGTCATCTGAAGGAGACTATTTCTTCATCCTGACCATCTCTACTGAGGTAAAAGCAGAGGCCTGATACCATCACGGAGACTGCTTCCCAATGAGACTGCTTCCCAATGGACAGCTGTTTTGGATCTATGGGAACTAAGACTTTGATTGTGGGACATTCTTTTGTGGGACATAGATTTGTAAATCTTACCCACTGGAACCTGGAAAAGACTGGTTATGTTCTTATGCTAATAAGACAGATGTAGGCCCAAAGGGCTTTTCCTTGTAAACTTTGGTTAGAGTAATTTGGTTACATGGTCCCAATACAGCTCTATTACTAAAAAGATCAATAATTTAATTTCATGTGCATAAGAGTATTGGGAGATAAAATGAGGAAATCAAATATTTGATTTCATTTATGTAAGAACAGTGGAGAATGTAATGTGGAAACTGAGTCACAGCCATCTCTTGCCTTGCCAGGTGCTGGGGGGATGGGGCTGTTGCTTTCACAGACATCCTGGAGCCTAGCCTGGAGATGGGGGGCTGTCCACACAGCTCAAAGCCTAATTGTGATGCCAGGCTTTATGAGTGGAGCCAAGAGGGCCCAGCTTTGGGGGATATGTAGATTCCTTGTGTTGTTTAGGCCCGGGGGAGCCCTGCTCCTAGTGCTGTGTTTCTGTATACTGCTTTCCGGAGGCTGGTTCTCTACCCAACATGTGACCTTTGTCTTTAAAAGTTTGGTGCAAGCTCTGTTGGGGGCTGGAGGTTTTTGTAATTGGCCAGTCAACAGACCGCCAGTGTCCCAATAAAGACTCCAAAATTTGGACTTTCCACATGTGGCTTCTTTATTTTCTGATGACTGGTTTCATATCTGATTGAAGGTATATTTTACCGCACAACATTAATCACTCTAACCAAGTAACTGACAGAAACAAGTGAAGAGAGGAAGTATTCTTTTGGCTCATTGTTTCAGATAGTTTCGCTGATTGTTGCTTGGCCCTTTGTCCTGGAGCAGAATGTCACAGCATTGGCAGAGTGTGTGGCCAAGGGCTTCTTCACCTCTTGATGGCCACGGAGCAGAGAATGAGAGGCAGGAAGAGCTCAAAGACACAATTGCTCCCAAGCACAACTCCGTTGCCCTACTTCCTCCGCCTAGCCCCCTTTCTAGTTTTTAGAACCTTTGGAAACAGTGCCACCAGCTGGGCACCAAGTCTCCAACACATGAGCCTTTTGAAGACATACTTCCTATCCAAACCATAACACCCATGAAATACCATAACATAAGGGTATGCTTTTAAATTACGGGAAATTAGTCGATCACTGATGGCTCACACCTGTAATCCTAGCTACTCAGGAGGCTGAGATTTGAGAATCACAGTTCAAAGCCAGCCCAGGCAGGAAAAGTCTGTGAGGTGCGCTCTCGCACACGCTCTCTCTGTCTCTGTCTCTGTCTCTCTCTGTCTCTTTGCCAATCCTGGGCTTAAACTCAGGGCCTTGGCACTGTCTCTGAGCTTCTTTTGCTCAAGGTTAGCACTCACTTGAGCCACAGAACCACTTCTGGATTTTCCTGTATATGTGTTGCTGAGGAATCAAACCCAGAGCTTCATGCATGCTAGGCAAGCACTCTATCACTAAGCCACATTCCCAGCCCCTCATGAGGTGCTTATCTCCAAATTAACCACCAAAAAAGCCAGATGTGGAGCTGTGACTTAAACGTACTCATTATCTAACTTATGTAACTGAAACCCTTCTGTGCATCACTTTTATAATAACAATAAAAAATTAAAAAACAAATGACAACAAATATGAATTTGTTTTTGCTACCTAGCTATCTTTTGATATTGCTGCTAAGTGATGAATTTTCCTCTTTCTTTTCCCACATACATTTCTCCTCCACTGGACTAGTCTATCAGTATACCTGCAGAAAGGCTGTTATTTCTGTCAAGATAAAAGGAAGTCCTCTTTACATTCATTCTGTTCTCATCATAGTAGTCAGTATGACCTGTTAAAATTCTAAGTCAGAGGATGAAGCAACTTGAAACCTTCCAGTGGCTCTCCATCTTACTCAGAGATAAGTTCGACCTCATAATGTGCTGACAGGAACTGCCCTCAACTATCTTTCTGACCTCATCGCTCCAGCCATACTGGCCTGCTTCACTTCCTCCACTGCTTTAGCCAAGCTCTTGTCTCAAATTTGGGCATTTTTGGGGCTGGGGATATGGCCTAGTGGCAAGAGCGCTTGCCTCGTATACATGAGGCCCTGGGTTCGATTCCCCAGCACCACATATACAGAAAATGGCCAGAAGTGGCGCTGTGGCTCTGGCAGAGTGCTAGCCTTGAGCAAAAAGGAAGCCAGGGACAGTGCTCAGGCCCTGAGTCCAAGGCCCAGGACTGGCCAAAAAAAAAAAATTGGGGCATTTTTTTTCTTCCCTCTGCCTGAAGTACTTTTTCCCCCAGATTTTCTCACTTCCTTCAGAGTTTACCTAACATTATCATATGACTTCTGTCCCAAATATCCTATCATCCTATCTCCCATTTCTGCTTTTTTGTTTTCTTTAGTACACTCTCTCTCTCTCTCTCTCTCTCTCTCTCTCTCTCTCTCTCTCTCTCTCTCTCTCTCTCTCTCACACACACACACACACACAAAGATTAAATATTTTAGGGCTGACTCTGATTAAGATGCATTGCATGCATAAATGGATATGTTCAAATGAAACCTGTGCAACTAATTGATGCTAATTTAAAAGATTGAATATTTTAGGAAGCATTACATTTGTATTTGGCCAAAAATCCATTTTCTTTTCTCTTCTTTTCTGTGCCCTTGGCTAAACATCTATTTTCTTTTTTCTTCTTTTCTGTGCTGGTCCTGGGCTTTTTTTTTTTTTTTTTGGCCAGTCCTGGGCCTTGGACTCAGGGCCTGAGCACTGTCCCTGGCCTCTTCTTGCTCAAGGCTAGCACTCTGCCACTTGAGCCACAGCGCCCCCTCTGGCCGTTTTCCATATATGTGGTGCTGGGGAATCGAACTGAGAGCTTCATGTGTAGGAGGCAAGCACTCTTGCCACTAGGCCATACTCCCAGCCCCTGGTCCTGGGCTTGAACTCAGGGCCTGTGTACTGTCCCTGAGCTTTTTTGTTTCCTTTGGCTGAAGGCTAGCATTTTACCACTTAAGCCACAGATCCACTGCTAGTTTTCTAGTGGTTCATTGGAGATAAATGTCTCACAGGCTTTCCTTCCCTGCTGGCTTTACACTACAATCCTCAGATCTCAGCCTCCCTGAGTAGGTAGGATGACAGCTGAGAGCCACTGGTCCCCAGCCGCCTGTCCATTTTCTTGATGCTTGCATGCAATTCACTGGGTATTTTCTCTGACAGTCGCCAAGGACTGGGGACACTGAAGCTGCTGTGGCACAGAGACCCTCTTCTCTAGAACATTCAACTAAATGTCAGATTCTTTTCTCTACTTTGAACAACTTAAGAAAGGGCATATTTTCTGCAATACAAGTTATAATTTCTGATGCTTACAAGGCTTATTTGTTCAACAACAATGCAGACTGAATTTCTACTTGGAGGTTGAAACTCACATACGGCTTTGAGATTAGATATCCACTGCTCAGCTAATGAATTGGACATTATTTAAAGGAATAAATATTTATTTTTCTCTTTTAACAGAACAATTCACACATGCCTTTCATGCCCTCAAAGAAATAGATGTCACAATCATAAGCTTATAAGAATTTACAAATGAATTCATTCTTTCATTTCCACAAAGCTGCTTTTTTTTTTTTTGCCAGTCCTGGGGCTTGAACTCAGGGCTTAGGCAATGTCCCTGGCTTCATTTTGCTCAAGGCTAGCACTCTACCACTTGAGCCACAGCGCCACTTCTGGCTTTCTGTTTATGTGGTACTGAGGAATCGATCCCAGGGCTTCATGCATGCTAGGCAAGCACTCTACCACTAAGCCACATTCCCAGCCCTAAAGCTGTCATTTTAACTAAGGGGATTACTGCAGAAAACAATTCATCAATAGAATAGAGAGGAGATGTCATATCTTTGTTGTTGTTGTTTCTAGTTCTGGAGCTTGAACTCTGGGCCTGAACACTGTCCCTGAGTGCCTTTTGCTCAAGGCTAGCACTCTGCCACTTGAACCTCAACACTATTTCTGGCTTTTTCTGTGATTAATTGGAGATAAGAGTCTCACAGACTTTCCTGTCTGGGCTGTCTACAAACTGCAATCCTCAGATCTTAGCCTCCTGAGTAGCTAGAATTACACGTGTGAGCCACTGGCACCCAGCTAGATGCCATATCTTTTCAAAGATTTCTCAATTTCTCTATCTTAGAGAAAAGGAAATCTTTGATCTTGCTGTGACAGATGAACTGATCTAATAGATCACTCACTGATTTTTCTTCTAATCTACAATTCTTTTGGTGTGCTAGTTTGGGGGCTTGAACTCAGGGCCTGCGTGCTATCCTTAAGCTTCTTTTACTCAAGGCTAGCAGTCTACCACTTGAGCCATAGCTTCACTTCCAGCTATTTTTGGTAATTTTCTTGTAGATAAGAATCTCATGTACTTTCCCACCTGGGCTGGCTTTGAATTGCAATCCTCAGATCTCAGCCTCCTGAGGAGCTAGAATTATAGGTGTGAGCCACCAGCACCCAGCTTCTTAATCTGCAATATTATTGTCATGTTTGTGTAATACAGTTCTGTAAATTTTAACACATTCATAGATATCTATGATACATCCCAGTCAGCATACAAAAATTTGTGGGGGGGGGGTTAGTGTGCAAAATATCTCACCTTCATTTTGTGTGGATAATTGTCATTAATACATCAGGAACTGAACTGATTATTCAAAAGATACTTGTTGCTAACTACAACCTGAGGCAGTGTGACAGGATACTGGAGCCAAGGAAATAAGAACAACATTAGAAATAAGAAAAACACTTAGAAAGAGAAAAGCAACAGGGACCAGGGGGCTCAAGGCTCACTGGCTCTTGAACCCTGAGTTCCTCTAAGCAAGCTTATTCATTAGGTTTAGTACAGGGAGTTAGCATGGGTTTCATGCAGAAAACAAGGCATGCATACTGTTATTCCACTCATAGAGACTAAACAGTTTGTGTGAATAACTGGCTCCCTTAATGTTTTGAGAGTGAAGACTGCAGCCCAGGCATAATTCACACATGTATTCCACTTTAGCTTTCAAGGTCCAGCTCTCAGCCCTTCCAGCAATAAGGAAAGGGGTCAGCATCCCAACCCTTAACTCTTTCCACAGCTGGCTGTTTAAACCCTTCCAAGGCCAGTTCTCAGCATTCTGAGTACTGTTGAGGCAGTGTTTCAACCTCTCAAAGCTTTTCCAGATTTCACACCAGCTTCATAATGCCCTGCAGTACCAAAAACTCAGACTGTTCAACACATCAATAGTAATTAACCCCTGATCAGAAATATACAACACTTGGCACAGATGTTGCATCCTTGGCAGTGCTAGAGACTGAAGGATGGGATCTTATTGGCTGCTCATGCTGCTGTACCATACCCACTTAGTGCTTTTGCTTTCCAGTTTGTATTCCAGGTAGGATTTTTGCCTGGGCCAGCTGCAAACTATGATCCTCCTATCTCCACCCTCCACCCAACAGCTACGGATTATAAGCATGAACCACACACCTAGTCCCTTAGCACAGTTCTGACAGAAGAAGTGATTGCTATCACTTTCTGCAACAATTCATCCAGCATTGAAAGAGCTACTTTAGGGCTGGGAATATGGCCTAGTGGTAGAGTGCTGGCCTCGTATACATGAAGCCCTGGGTTCTATTCCTCAGCACCACATATATAGGAAAAGCCAGAAGTGGTGCTGTGGCTCAAGTGGTAGAGTGCTAGCCTTGCATAAAAAGAAGCCAGGGACAGTGCTCAGCCCCTGAGTTCAAGCCCCAGGACTGGCAAAAAAAATAAAGAAAGGAAGAGCTACTTTAGAAAGAAGCTTCCATGGATTTATGAGCACATTAAATGACTTCTGCAGCTGAAGTATCTCAGGTAACCAATGTTATCAAGTGATCAGATTTTTTTTCTTTTTGCCAGTCTTGGGGCTTGAACTCTGGGTATGGGCCCTGCCCCTGAGCTTTGGGGCTCAAGGCTAGTGCTTTTTCTGAGCAGTTTATTGGAGATAAGAGTCTCACAGGCTGGGAAGGTGGCTTAGTGGTAAAGTGCTTGCCTAGCATGCATGAAGCCCTGGGTTCGATTCCTCAGCACCACATAAACAGAAAAAGCCAGAAGTGGTGCTGTGGCTCAAGTGGCAGAGTGCTAGCCTTGAGCAAAAAGAAGCCAGGGACAGTGCTCAGGCCCTGAGTCCAAGCCCCAGGACTGGCAAAAAAAAAAAAAAAAAAAAGAGTCTCATGGACTTTCCTGCCCAGGCTGACTTTGAATTGCAATCCTCAGATCTCAGCCTCCTGAGTAGCTAGGATTATAGGCGTGAGCCATAGCACCCTTCTTCAAGTGTTCAGTTTTAAAGGCAAGGCATCCTGTACATTGTAGGTGTTTCCTTTTTCTTTTCTTTGTTCTTCTTTCTCTCTCTCTTCTTTTTTTGTCTTTTTTTTTACCAGAAGCTGAAATTCTGTTGGTAAAATATGATTTATTCATATGTGAAAAGCTGGTTTGGTTTGTTTAGAGAATAAGGAACTGCCAGAAGAGGCCATGGGCACAGCTCAACATGTATCTATCTCAAATTTCAGAGAGGCTCCAGGACCAGCAAAAAAAGATGAAAATTTGGGACATTCTTCCTCCTTTCAGGAAAGAAACAAAATAACAGAGATGAGCATTGCTGAGTGAAAAAAAAATCTGTGAATCTGAACACATTTTAAGATTTCCAACATAGAGTCACTTATAAATAAGGGTTAATATAAAAAATGGTAGGAACAAGATGGCCTAATTCTGAAATGAATTTTCTTCTGTTTACCTAATTACTCCTTCCACGGAAAGTCCTAAGTAAGTCCTGAGTAAGTCCTGACCCTCGGCATGGTCAGACTTTCACAAGTGAGTCCTGAAAACATGAGGCTCTTTTATCAGGATGATGCAGGAAGCCATGTCACTGTGGTCAAGCCCTATTTGCAGTGCCTTCTGTTCTGTGTCACATCAAACAAAAGGGGTCAGGGTGCTGGGCTCATATAATTTCAGCACAGCAAGCTCATGGGATTTGCAAGGGCTCCATGCTAAGGAAGGACCTGCATGTCTAGTTGTTTTGGTTTTTTTTCCAGTCCTGGAGCTTGAACTCAGGGCCTGAGCACTGTTCCTGAATTCCTTTTGCTCAAGGTTAGCACTCTGCCACTTGAGCCACAGCGCCACTTCTGGCCGTTTTCTGTATATGTGGTGCTGAGGAATCGAATCCAGGGCTTCATGTATATGAGGCAAGCACTCTACCACCAGGCCATAGTCCCAGCCTTGTCTAGTTTCTTAAAAAGGAGAGCCTTTTCTCTTTCTCTCTCTCTTTTTTTTTCAGTTTTGTCAGAAGCGAGGCTGACTTTGAACCATACTCCTCAGATCTCAGCGTTGCATTAGCCACTGGAGCCTGGTTTAACGTGCCCTAAAATTTCTTAAAGCTGGGTGCAGTGGCTTAAGTCTGTAAACCTAGCTAGTCAGGAGGCTGAGATCTGAAGTTCATGGTTCAAAGCCAGCCTAGACAGAAAAGCTCATTCTAGTTTCCTTTTCTTCTTTATCTGTAACTCTGTCTCTGGCAGAGAGAAACCTGAACACACCATTCACCATACTTTACATATCTGTTGAACCCCAATATACATATAAAATGATTTGGAAAGGTATGCCCACACACAATCCTATATGTAAACATCTTTAGAAGCTTATTTATAATAGCTAGTAAAAGCAATGAGGGAACTTTTGATGTTGTTTGTTGTAGGGGCGTAGGCTCTGTCCCTGAGCACTTTTTCCTTAAGGGGTTAGCACTCTACTGCTTTGAGCCACAGGTCCACCTCCAGATTTTGAGTGATTAATTGTAGATAAAAGTCTTAGAGGGACTTTTCTGCCCAGGCTGGCTTTGAATCGTGATCCTCAGGTCTCAGCTTCCAGAGTATCTAGGATTATAGGCGTGAGCCACCAGTGCCTGGCTGAAGGTACTTTTCAGTAGATGAGTGGATAAACACCATGAGCATATCCATATAATGGAATACTTGGAGAAGCATATATTACTAAGCAAAACATTTATACAACTATAATTGAACTTAAAAATATACACAGCAGGGCTGGGAATGTGGCTTAGTGGTAGAGTGCTTGCCTAGCATACACAAAGACCAGAGTTTGATTCCTCAGCACCACATACACAGAAAAGGCCAGAAGTGGCTAGCCTTGAGCAAAAAGAAGCCAGGAACAATGTTCAGAACCCGAGTCCAAGCCCCAGGACTGGCAGAAACACACACACACACACACACACACACACACACACACACACAGCAGAATCTCAGAGCACTGCAAGGAGGAATAGATAACAATTATAATTGATTTCAATACCTCTCTAGTCAATAGAGTAAAACAAGTAATTTTTTTTTTACAGAAAATCAGTAAAGCTAAGAAAGCCTTGAAAACACAATCAACACTTTTTGCTTAGTTACTTAGAATACTATTTAACAACAACAAAATATACATTCTTCTTGATTGCACATGATCTATTCACCAAGGTAGACCATAATTTGAACCATAAAATGAGTCTCAATTTAATGGGCTCTAAGCCATATATAATATGGTCTCTGAGCACAATGGAATGAAATTAAAAATAACAGAAACATCAATAAAATCCACAAGTATTTGAAAATCAGTGCTCATCTAAATAACTCATGGGTTAAAGAGAACAACAATGGGAAAATACTTTGAATTGAATAAAAATGGAAACACAACATGGAAAAAGTTGTGACTGTCCCTAAAGAGGAGTACCTCAGGGAAATTTTATAGTAAACAAGCCTTCCTAGAACTTACACCTTGTTTCTAAGTAATATTCTGCAATGAAATGAATCAAGAAGTCTTAAGGAAATGAAATATTTCGGGACCAGGGCACAGAATGTTTTATAGTATTAGAAAATAAAGACGTGTTCCAAAAGATAAATGAATCACAAGTAGAAGTATGTCATGGTAACACAGGAACAAGCCTGGCCAAAGCCAGAACAAATTGAGTGCTTTTTTATGATTTCCTTTTCTCTCTTTTTGCCATATTAGCTGTAATTGTTTTGTTATTTCAGCAGTTGCTTTTGAGTTTATAGTATGTATCTTATTTATGTATTTATTTTTGGAACTTGTCCTGGGGCTCGAACTCACAGTCTGGGCTCGGTCCCTGAGCGCTTTTGCTCAAAACTAGTGTTTTACCACTTTGAACCACAGCACCACTTCCGGTTTTCTAGTGGTTAATTGGAGATAAGAGTCTTGCAGACTTTCCTGGTTGGGCTGGCTTTTAACTGTGATTCTTAGTCAAAGCCTCCTGCATAGTTGGGAATACGGGTGTGAGTTACTAGCACCCAGCCATGAGTACATTTCTTTTTGGACCTTGTCACTCCTCCCCTTGCTCTCTCCCAGTTTCATTTCACATTTCTTTTTTTTTTTTTTGCCATTCCTGGCGCTTGGATTCGGCCTGAGCACTGTCCCTGGCTTCATTTTGCTCAAGGCTAGCACTCTGCCACTTGAGCCACAGCGCCACGTCTGGCCATTTTCTATATATGTGGTGCTGGGGTATTGAACCAAGGGCTTCATGTATATGAGGCAAGCACCCTTGCCACTAGGCCATATTCCCAGCCCCCATTTCACATTTCTTATTGTGATGGTCTATTGTTGATGAATTTTTTCACTTTTTGTATTCTCAGGAAGTGTTTTGTCATCAAAATGTTTTTTACTGGGTATTGAACTTTTAGTTGATTTTTTTTCCTGTCACTACTTCAAAGATACACTCCAGTTATTGACTTGCTTGAGTTTTTTCTGATGAGACATAATGCTGCCATCCTTACCTTTGTTCCAGAGACATTCAGTCAGGAAGTTTAGGTCACAGAGTAAAGCCACAGCTTTGGTCTACAGGTAGAATTTCTTTGTCTGAGAGAAGCCTCACTCATTCTTATAAGATTTATTATATTATAAGATATTAATTATAATATATTGTAAGATAGTATAAGATTTCTAACATATTAAATTCACCCAGATCATTCAGGATAAATCTCTTTTGCTTAAAATCTACATTTGCTGTCAGGTGCCAGTGGTGCATGCATATAATCCTAGCTACTCAGGAGGTTGAGCTCTGAGGATCACAGTTCAAAACTAGCAAGGGCAGGAAGGTCTGTGAGCCTCTTATCTCCAACAAACTACCAAAAAAGACAGAGTTGGAGCTGTGGTTCCAGTGGTAGAGCACTAGCTTTGAGCAAAAAGAAATTCAAGGATAACACACCGGCCTGGAGTTCAAGCCCCAGCACTGGCACAAAAACAAAACGAAAAAAAATCCTGCATGCGCAACATCCCTTCACAGAAACTTTTAAATTTCAGAGTTGAATAACTGGAGACAGCAGCCTAGCAGATGCACCCAAAAAAGCCATTGTGGGCTGGGAATGTAGCTTAGTGATAGAGTGCAAGCCCTGGATTCCATTCCTCAGTTCTACATAAACAAAAAAAGCCAGAAGTGGCGCTGTGGCTCAAGTGGCAGAGTGCTAGCCTTGAGCAAAAAGAAGCCAGGGACAGTGCTCAGGCCCTGAGCTCAAGCACCAGCACTGGCAGAAAACAAACAAAAAAGCAGACAAAAAAAAGGCATCGCCTACTCAGGAGCTGAGATCTGAGGTTCCTGGTTCAAAACCAGTCAGTGCAGACAGATCTGAGAGACGGTTATCTCCAACTAACCTGCAAGAAAAAAAAAAGAAAAGCCAAAAGTAGAGCTGTAGTTCAAGTGGTATAGTGATAGCCTTTAATGAAAAAGATACGGGACAACACCTGGGCCTTGAGTTTAAGCTCCAGGACCTGCACAGAAACAAACAAAACAAAACAAAACAAAAACAAGTGATGAGTAGCTGTCATTAAAAAAAAAAGTGGGGCTGGGGATATGGCCTAGTGGCAAGAGAGTTTGCCTCATATACATGAGGCCCTGGGTTCGATTCCCCAGCACCACATATACAGAAAATGGCCAGAAGTGGCGCTGTGGCTCAAGTGGCAGAGTGCTAGCCTTGAGCAAAAGGAAGCCAGGAACAGTACTCAGGCCCTGAGTCCAAGGCCCAGGACTGGCCAAAAAAAAAAAAAAAAAAAAAAAGAAACACAGGAAATCAAATAATAGCAAATGTTCCTAAAAGTCAATAATGCTTATCCTTTTATTGATTGATTGATTGATTGCTGGTCCTGGGGCTCTGGGCTTGAGTACTGTTCCTGATCTCCTTTGCTCAATGCTAGTGCTCTTCCACAGTGCCACTTCCGGCGTGTGTGTGTGTGTGTGTGTGTGTGTGTGTGTGTGTGTGTGTGTGTGTGATTAATTGCAGATAAGAGTCTCTTGGACTTTCCTGCCTGGGTTGGTTTTAAACAGTGACCTTCAGATCCCAGCCTCCTGAGTAGCTCGGATTACAGATGTGAGCCACTGGTGCCCAGATGTTTATGCTTATTAAGAGCGCATTCATAACCATGGTTCTGTTTGTAGAGGATGTATAGTCTAACAATGCAAGATGATGTTGCAATATGTGGTGGCACCAAATGAAGGATTATTGACCTAGCTTTCAGGAGTAGATGGATGTATTTCATATTTCATATGTATTACTAAAGTTGCATCCTTCAAGAGGGCAGCCATCTCGTCAGAGCCAGTGTAGCTCTAGAGCTCCCCCTGGAGGCTACCCAAAATTGTGGCGAGGCCTACCTTTATTGCCTAGCATTTCTCTGTCCAACCCTTCGTGCTTCCTTTTTATTTTGTTTTTTTTTTCTTTATTGTCAAAGTGTGATACAGAGGGGTTACAGATTCATATGAAAGGCAGTGAGTACATTTCCCTTCGTGCTTCTGTAGATATTAATCCCAAAGGCACATCTTACTAAGCAGCCTACACAATAAACTATCTCAAAAGTTTTTCCCTGAGGATCCTAGCTTAGCAACACAACACTTTTCATGAGTTAAGATTCGAGATTTGGGGTAGCTTAATGTTTACTTGGCTTGAAACTACTATGAGCAATCTTATTACTGCTTCTTCTGGTATTGAAGATTTCTATTCTCAAATAATTAATCACCACTGAGAAAAGCATTTTAGTAGATTAGATATAACGGTAACCAAACGTCACATCCTGCCAATATCAATTCATCTAAATTGTTGATTTAAAACAGCAGCCTTATGAACTCATAATGTTCACCCAATTACTCCATTTTCTGCCCTGCATCACTTTATCCAGACCCTGAGTAGATAGGCAGAACCATGTAATTGCTTTTGGCCAATGGATTCTGAGGGAATGAATTGCTGTTCCTGAGCTGAGCAATGAAAAATCAAGGGAACCACCTGTCTATCGTCCTCTGCTGGTAGGCAAAGAGATTGCATGTTCTGAACAACGTAAATACAACCTGCTGGCACCTCAGACAGCCTCTGTACCTGGCAACTATGAGGATTTGTGAAGGCTGTTGAGTCACTCTTGACTAATATACTTCATGAAATATGTTCACTATAGTGAGGTGCTGGTGGCTCATACCTGTGAGCCTAGATACTCAGAAAGTTGAGATCTGAAGATCATGGTTTGCAAGCCAGGCTAGACCAGGCAGGAAAGTCCATGAGAGTCTTCTCTCCAATTAACCACTAAAAAGCCAGAAGCAGAGCTGTGGCTCAAGTGATAGAGCCCTAGCTTAGAGCAAGAAAAAAAAAGCTCAGGAAAAACACCCAGGCCCTGAGTTCAAGCGCCAGGACTGGCACACACACACACACACACACACACACACACACACACACACACACAGAAACTATTTTACTCTATCTTAATGGGTCTGTGTTTGGTCATTCAACAAGCATTTATTGCGCAATGAATTCTTGCTCTCAGGCATGATGCTAAGCACTGGATATCATGTTGAAAGTATTCTAAAGTTTGTATCAGTAATCCATAACTGTAATATGTGAAGTTAGAAATTTTGGAACGAGGGCTGGAAGGCTTGGGGTCAGACTTGCCCTTGAATTTCAACCTCATCCAAATTCTTTTTATTTATTTATCTATCTATCTATCTATCTATCTATCTATCTATCTATTTATTTATTTATTTATTTTGCCAGTCTTGAACTCAGAGCCTGGGTGTTGTCTCTGAGCTTTTGTGCTCAAGGCTAGCACTCTACCACTTGAGCCACAATTCTACTTCTGTTGTTTGGGGTTTTTTTTGGCCAGTCCCAGGCCTTAGACTCTGGGCCTGAGCACTGTCCCTGGCTTCTTTTTGCTCAAGGCTAGCACTCTACCACTTGAGCCACAGCACTACTTCTGGCCATTTTCTGTATATGTGGTATGGGGGGATTGAACCCAGGGCTTCATGTATACAAGGCAAGCACTCTTACCACTAGGCCATATTCCCAGCCCCCGAATTTAGAAATTTTGATGAGACTCACATACATACCAAAGTATTATGTTCTTTACATGTATTGAAAAAGAAACAGGCTCTTAGTTCGACAGATCCTGCAATTCGTTTCACTGTACCCCAAATCTAATGTTGGTAGTGTTTCAATGGGAACCTTCTCATGGGATGGCTGTCGGTTTCGACAGAATACATTTCCCTGGCTGCATTATTTATTTTTGCCTCAGTTGCATGCTCTTCATTTCTCATTAAACTAGCTAGAATGAACCTATATTTACAGTCATCAAGATACCAAAGTGCTTGTGGCTCAAGTGCAAGGCTCTGAGTTCAAGCCTTCACATAGGAACAAAACCAACAATAAACTACTAAAGCAAAAATATCTGAGGGGTGTGGCACAAATGGTAGAGTGCTTGCCTGAGCACAAGGTCTGAATTCAAACTCCAGTACTGGGGTTTAAACCTGAGTAAAAAATGGTTAGAATGAGCCAGGAATGGCTCATTGCTTGTAATCCTAACTACTCAGGAGGCTGAGATCTGAGGATCATGGTTCTTTTTTTTGGCCAGTCCTGGGCCTTCAACTCAGGGCCTGAGCACTGTCCCTGGCTTCTTTTTGCTCAAGGCTAGCACTCTACCACTTGAGCCACAGCACTACTTCTGGCCATTTTCTATATATGTGGTGCTAGGGAATCAAACCCATGGCTTCGTGTATATGAGGCAAGCACTCTTGCCACTAGGCCATATTCCCAGCCCAGGATCATGGTTCTAAGCTAGCCTGGGCAGGAAAGTCTATGAGATTCTTAGCTCCAATTAATCACATAAAAAGCCAGAAGTGGCACTGTGGCTCAAGTGGTAGAGTGCTAGCCTTGAGCAAAAAGGAACTAAGGGACAGCGCCCAGGCTCAGAATTCAAGCCCCAGGACCAGCAAAATAAATAAATAAAATTTACAAAAAAGAGATTAGAATGGGAAACCTTGTCTTATATCTGATCTTAGTGGAAAACTTTCTACTATTCATTTGCCACGATATTAAATGTGACTTTCATGTGAAAAGCTTTTGAGTCCCACATACTAATTTAATATCCTATTATTCATTTGTGGTAGCTTTGTAATGATTATTTTGAGGTTTTATGGTATATAATAGTATAAACTACAAAAAGATGATCTTTTTGCCAGTCTGGGGCTTGAACACAGGGCTTGAGCACTGTCCCTGACTTCTGTTTTTCTCAAGGCTAGCTAGCACTCTACTTGAGCCACAGCACCACTTCCGGCTTTTTCTGTTTATGTGGTACTGAGGAATGGAACCCAGGACTTCATGCATGCTTGACAAGCACTCTACCACTAAGCCACATTCCCAGTCCAAAAAGATGATTTTATTCTATTATTATTATTAGTGATAGTCCTGGGTTTTGAATTCCTGAGCTTTTTTTGCTCAAGGCTAGTGCTTTACCACTTGACTTACAGCTCCACTTTGGATTTTTGGTGATTAATTGGAGGGAAGAGTTTCATGAACTTTTCTGCCTAGGCTGGCTTTAGATGGTGATTTTCAGATCTCAGCCTCTTAAGTAGCTAGGATTGCAGGTGTGAGCCATGATGCCAGGCTCCGATATTATTCTTCTACTTGATTTTTCTGATTTAATTACCTTGGCTAAAAATTAATTATAATAATTACATTGGCTGATGTCTCTAGTACAATTCTTAAAAGTAATGGAGACACCAGACTTTTAAAAAATCTTGGTCCAGACTTTAGCATTAAATCCTCTATTATTTCCTCTATGATTACCTTGCAGGTAATCGGTGTATGCATATGTGTGTGTATTAATCATGTTAAGGATTATCCATCAAGTCCCGTCCTATTAATTGCTTTTAATATGGCTGTCAACTGTTGGATTTATAAATGGAAAAATGAGTTATTTATCTTAAAAAATCTGTTAATGTAATCTGTTGCACACAATAATGGTGATATCATAGGTGAATGTATTCATGAATATGGATCCTTAGCCAGAAGCTATTAGCTCATTACTGAAATCCTGGCTACTCGGGAGGCTGAGAACTAAAAATCACAGTTCCAAGCCAGCCCTGACAGGAAAGACTGTGAGACTCATCTCCAATTAACAACCCAAAAGCCACAGGTAGAGTTGTGGCTCAAATGGTAGAGCTAAGGGACAGTGCCCAGGCCCTGACATCAAGCTCCAGGATTGGCACCAAAGAAAAGAAAAGACTATGCATCCTAGGGATTCTTTTTCTTTCTTCTTTGTTTCTTTGTTTCTCTCTTTCTCTCGCTTTCTTTCTTTCTTTCTTTCTTTCTTTTTGTCAGTCATTCATGGGTCTTGAACTCAGGGCCTGGGCACTATCCCTAAGCTCTTTTGCTCAAGGCTAGTGCTTTATTGCTTTGAGCCATGGCACAACTTCTGGCTTTCAGGTAGTTAATTTGAGCTAAGAATCAGATTTTCCTATCTGGGCGGCTTTGAACCATGATCCTCAGATCTTGATCCCCTGAGTAGCTAGGATTATAGGTGTGAGCCACCAGCATTTGGCTTCCTAGGAATCTTACTATCCCAAGGGAAAGGGAGCTCACATCAGCCAATGGTAAAAATAGGGATAGTGTAGTGGTCTCTAAAAGAAAAGGACCAGATTTGTGTTCTAAACCCTATGGTAGTGATATTGGACATGTCCCTCAGCCTCTCAGGCTTTGTTTTTGGTATGTGTGTGTGTGCACTCACACACATGTGCATGCATGCATGCACACCCATATACCAGGCCTGGGGGCTTGAACTCAGGGCCTGGGCACTATCCTCGAGCTTCTTTTGCTGAAGGCGAGCACTCTACCAGTTAAACCACAGTTCTACTTTAAGCTTTTTTGGTTGTTAACTGGAAATATGAGTCTCACAGACCTTCCTGCTCTGGCTGGCTTTGAACCCATGATCCTTAAATCTCAGTCTCCTGAGTAGCTAGAATTACTGGCACCTGGCCCCTCTGAAATTTCCTTTTCTTTTCTTCTTTTTTGTCAGTCATGTGGCTTGAACTCAGGGCCTGGATGCTGTCCCTGAGTGCTTTTGCTCAAGACTAGTGCTCTATTACTTTGAGCCACAACACTACTTCCAGTTTTGTGGTGGTTAATTGGAGATAATTGTGTTATGGACATTTTCTGCATGGGCTGGCTTTGAACCATGATCTTCAGATTTCAGCCTTCTGAGTAGCTAGGATTACAGACATGAGCTCAGAATGCTTTATTCAAAAGTTAAATATTTTGTCTGCTTCCTATTCAGTACTTGATGACTATTTATTACTGCAATTCGTTGTTCAGAAAAATGAACCACATGCCACAGCTATCATTTCATTCCATTCTCTGTGGGGTCTGAGCTATTTTAGAGTAATTTCAATGCATATGTTATTTGGGAATTAAAAGAATGAAAAGAAAGGGAAAGGGTGTCTAAAGGTGACAAGGAGGTGGGGGAAGCAGTGTTAGGGTTTACTGGGGAGTGGGAAAAGCTGCCTTTGCCTTACAAAGCCTCAAACTTTCCCTTTCCCCTCCAGGTCCCTCATGCCCCTGGGTCATGAGTCTAGTGAAAGCTTATGCTGCTCAGTTTTCTGAACTGGGGTTGGGAGTATGGAAGAAAAACAAGCTCCTGTAAAGCGTATTGATTGTCTTACCTGAATTGTATATTTGGATCATCTTCACATGAAAGGAATACATTTTGATGATAGGCCTCCATATGATTTCATGCTACAAACTACTACTCATGTTTTTGGTGAACATGTTGTGGACTATAATATGCAAAGAAGCATCCCCTGTCATTGGGAAATATGATATTCCTATACTACAGAAGGATTCTCTATTAAGCTTTCCACTTTTGGTGTGCCCTGAGATTTGTTGCCGGTCCCCGACATTCCTTGAGTCAAAGAAGTTCAGAGAATTGAATAATGTTAAGCCAGGTGCTGGTGGTTCATGCTTGTAATCCTAGCTGCTCAGGAGGCTGAGATAGGAGGATCACAGTTCAAAGCCAACTCAGGCAGGAAAGTCCCTGAGACTCTTTTTTTTTTTGGCCAGTCCTAGGCCGTGAACTCAGGGCCTGAGCACTGTCCCTGGCTTCTTTTTTGCTCAAGACTAGCACTCTGCCACTTGAGCCACAGCGCCAATTCTGGCCGTTTTCTGTATATGTGATGCTGAGGAATCGAACCCAGGGCCTCATGTATACGAGGCAAGCACTCTTGCCACTAGGGCATATTCCCAGCCCCATCCCTGAGACTCTTATCTGTGATTAACCATCAGCAAGTCAGAACTGGAGCTGTGGCTCAAAGTGGTAGAGTACTTACTAGCTTTGAGTGAAAATGTCCAGGGACAGTGCCCAACCCCCGAGTTCAAGCCTCATGACCTACAAAAACAAAGAAACAAACAAAAAGAATTGGGTAATGTTACATAGCAAACTCCTTCCATTACTATTTATTTATGAAAGATTTTTCCTCAATGCTTGCATACATAAAAATGAAAAACAGGGAGCCAGGCATTGGTGGCTTACACCTATAAAACTAGCTACTCAGGAAGCTGTGCTGTCAGGATCATGATTTGAAGCCAGTTAACCACCAAAAAGTCAGAAGTGGAGCTGTGGTTCAAGTGGTAGGGCACCAGCCTTGAGTGAAAAAGCTCAGGGACAGCTCCTAGGCCTTGAGTTCAAGCTCTAGGACTGACACAAAAATAAAGAAGAAAAAGAAAAGTGGGCTCTGAAAATTATTGTAATGATAACAGCATAAAAGAGTACTTATTTAGCACCGAGAGCCTTTTGGTCATAGAAAATTAAACATTTCACTTAACATAGATAAATAGTATATGCCTATATACACAATTTTTTGCTTCAGAGAAGCATGATAGGATGATTAATAAAAGGTTTTCAAACCTAAAAATATATTACATTAGCATAGCTTTTTGTGGGGGAAGTGAAATGAAATGATCACTTCTAGAAGAGAAAAAGAACAGTGCAATATATTTAGCTACTAAAGAAAGGTGCATTCAAAGTTTGTTTTTTTTTAACAAAAATTTGGATAATGGTGGATATTAAATCACTAAAGAAAATAAGGTCCATTGGACAAACTGATGTGCTATTTATTTATTTATCTATCTATCTTGGCCAGTTTTAGGGCTTGAACTCAGGGCCTGAGCACAGTCCCTGACTTCTTTGTGTTCAAGGCTAGCACTCTACCACTTGAGCCACAGCTCCACTTCTGGCTTTTTCTATTTCTGTGGTACTGAGGATTTGAACCCAGGGCTTCATGCATGCTAGGCAAGCACTCTACCACTAAGCCACATTCCCAGCCTGCTTTTTATTTTTTATTTTATTTATTTTTTTTTTTTAGTCTGTCATGGGGCTTGAACTCTGGGCCTGGGTGCTGTCTCTGAGCTCGGTCTCAAGGATAGTGCTCTACCATTTTGAGCCGCAGTGCCACTTCTGCTTTTTCTGGTGGCTCATTGGACAGATAAGTCTCATGGACTTTCCTACCTGGGCTGTCTTTGAACTTCAATCCTCAGATCTCAGCCTCTTGAGTAGCTAGGATTACAGGTGTGAGCCACTGGTGCCCGGCTCAGTCTCTACTTTTGTCTGATAGCAATCAGTCCAGGCTGTTCTATCTGATTACACCACCAGCTGGGGGCATTTGTCCACTACCTGACAACCATGGGAACCGGCCTGTGGAAGGCACGTGGAGGTGCTGACAAGTGTTTGGGGTGAAAATTGGTCAGCCTGATCCCTCATCTGGTGTTTTCTTCTTTCTTTTCTATTTTTCTCCCTCCTTCCTTCCCTCCCTCCCTCTCCTTCCTTCCTTCTTTCCTTCCTTCCTTCCTTCCTTCCTTCCTTCCTTCCTTCCTTCCTTCCTTCCTTTCTCTCTTTCTTTCTCTCTTTCTTTCTCTCTTTCTTTCGTGTCCATCATGGGGTTTGAACTTAGAGCCTGGGTGCTGTCCTTGAGCTCTTTTTGCTTAAAGCTAGCACTCTACCACTTGAACCATAGCTCCACTTCTAACTTTTTGGTAATTTATTGGAGATAAGAGTCTCCGTGACTTTCCGCCCTGGCTGGATTCAAACTGAGATCCTCAGTTCTCAGCCTCTTGAATAGTTAGGATTACAGGTGTGAGCCACTGGTACCTGGCTTTTGTCTGCTGTTTCTGATAGACTTCTCAATAAGATAAAAAGACAATGGTGGGGCTGGGATTGTGCCTTAGCAGTAGAGTACTTGCCTTGCATGCATAAAGCCCTGGGTTCGATTCCTCAGCACCACATAAACAGAAAAAGCCAGAAGTGCCCAGGACTGGCAAAAAAAAAAAAAAAAAAAGACAATGGTGATCAAACTGTGATCAGAGCTGTCTGGCAAAAGAAGGTGTCTACCAGTTTAATTTAATGTGACAAAATAGACCAGAGGTATGACTCAGCAGTAAAGCACCTGCCTAGCAAGTATGAGGCCCTTACTTCATTATTATTATTTTTTTTTTTTTTGTGGCCAGTCCTGGGGCTTGGACTCAGGGCCTGAGCACCGTCCCTAGCTTCTTTTTGCTCAAGGCTAGCCCTCTGCCACTTGAGCCACAGCGCCACTTCTGGCCATTTTCTGTATATGTGGTGCTGGGGAATTGAACCCAGGGCCTCATGTATACAAGGCAAGCACTCTTGCCACTCGGCCATATTACCAGCCCGAGGCCCTTACTTCAAACCTCAGTATCTCCAAAATAAATGAATGAGCAAATCCAGCACCACAACTCAGCATTTTTCCTTCATAAGGAAGGCTCTGAGAGATCATTCTTCTCTCTCCTCCTTTCTTCATCTTGACATCTGAGATATTCTCTGGGCCTGAGTGGTATCCCTTAGCTTTTTTGCTCAAGGTTAGTATTCTACCCCTACAGCCACAGTGCCAAGTCTGGTTTTTAGTCGTTTATGTTCTTTTTTGTGGTGGTTAATGGAGATAGGAATGTCACAGGCTTTCCTGTCCAGGGTGGTTTTAAACCATGATGCTCAGACCTCAGCATCCTGCATTGCTGGGATTACAGTCTCATGCCTGTAATTGAGAGGCTACACATGTTATTCAGTGGCAGAACACTTTTCTAGCAAGCATGGGGCCCTGGGATTGATTCTTAGCATTAGTGAGGAGAAAGATTTTTGAGGAGACTGCTCAAACTCCACAATGCCAGATGCCTGTGGATGGTAGAGGTCATGGTGGCACTATTGAATACCTTGACAATGAGCCTGTTGTGTGTGGCTTTTGAGAGAAAAGAGGCATTATTGTCAGCCTGCAAATGGTCTGGGAATCTGGTCACATGACACAGACATGCCTCAAGGGTCACAATGATTTGTTTGGACTCAGCTGACCAAACTGGAACTTCAGCACTGTAACCTAAAAAAGAAAATGTCAGCTATGGTAAGAAATAGGCCCAAGAATGGGTCACAGGCCCACTGTGACCAATCTTTTAGGAGCAGGTGGAGCCAATGCCCTGGTAGTATGGCCTTTCTGTTGCTGTGAGATAAGCTTTGTGTGTGTGTGTGTGTGTGTGTGCGCGCGCATGCGCGCACATGTGCATTGTACACACACATACGTACTGGGGCTTGAACTCAAGGCCTCAAGCTCTCACTTGGCTTTTACACTCAATGCTGGTTGCTCTACCCCTGGAGCCACACCCCCCCCCCCCCACTTCTGGCTTTTTGCTGGTTCATCAGAAATAAGAGCCTCATGGACTTTTCTGGATGGGCTGGCCTCGAACTGTGATCCTCAGATCTCAGCCGCCTGAGTAGCTAGGATGACAAGCCTGAGCTACCAGCACCTAGCTAGACAAACTTTTAAAACAGAAATCACAAGTCTGGTGGTATTAGTCTTTCCATGTCTGATCCTGGCAGCAGTGGTTGTAATGTGGGATGTACAAGACTTGATTACTCTCCTCAGAGAATGGACTATTCTGCGGGCCTCTATGTGAGTTACCCAGAGGTCTTATCGGCAGTCATGATTTGTTTTCATAGTACAGTGGTCCCACAGAAAGAAGTCTGTCATTGGTCAGTCTATAGTTTCTGGTATGGCAAACCACATGAGTAAACCTTTGGGAACAGCTGAGAAGTCAGTAAACCATCACAAGGTTCATCAATGAGAATGGCTTTGAGCTCTGCCCACTAAGTACAGAGGCCATGTTATTGTGGGTTCCTCATTGCTGGTGGTGAGCTTCAGTAGCTAGAGCACCATTGGCTTTCAGTTTCATATAACCATCAGTGAATAAGGCCCAGGCATTAGAGGAGCTTCTGTGAATCTACAGTGCCATTGAATGGGGGATCTATTCACTTCTGAAAGGAAGTTTCCTTTTCATCTCAAGTCAAAATGAGACTTGGGTCACATAAACTGCTTTCTTGAATATATTTTTCTTCTTTTTCTCCTCCTCCTCCTCCTCCTCCTCCTCCTCCTCCTCCTCCTCCTCCTCCTCCTCCTCCTCCTCCTCCTCCTCCTCCTTCTCCTCCTCCTCCTCCTCCTCCTCCTCCTCCTCCTCCTCCTCTTCCTCCTCCTCCTCCTCCTCCTCCTCCTCCTCTTCCTCCTCCTCCTCCTCCTCCTCCTCCTCCTCCTCCTCCTCCTCCTCCTCCTCCTCCTCCTCCTCCTCCTCCTTCCTTCTCCTCATGTTACTGAGGCTTGAACTCAGGTCCTTTCACTTGCTAGACATGTGTTCTATCACTCGAGCCATGCCCCCAGTCCTCCTGTGCTTTAGTTATTTTTCAGGGAAAATCTCAAATTTTTGTCAAGATTGGGCCTCAGATTGTGATCCTCAAACATGTGGCCTCCAGAGCACCTAGGACCACAGACCTGTAAACCACACCATACTCAGCTTATTCGTTGAGATGGGCCGTTGTTAACTTTGTGCCCAGGCTGATGTTGAATTGTATGCTTCCCAATCTATGCCTCCTGAAGAGCTGGTATTATAGGCATGAGACACCATGGCCAAGCTGATACATTTCCTTTTGACCAGTGAAACTTACTGGACTCATCCCATCCATGGATATTTATTTATTTGTCTGTTTTATGGCAGTCTTGAGGATTGAACTCAAAGCATTGTGCTTGCTAGCCAAGTGCTCTACCACTTAAATCATACTCCCAGTTGTTTTGCCTTTTGTGCCACCATAACCTGGCCTACCCATTAAATCTCAGCTGCCTGCTCCCAAATAGTAACAACAGGCTGAAAAGTCCCAAGACTGCCACGAGTCAGGTGTTCTTTTTGTTGTGATTTTGCAGTGATGGGAAAGATATTATACTTTGTTAGCAGTTCAATAGCAAGCTAATAGCTGCTTTACAAAGGATTTGTTTCCATTGTTTGGGAGGCAACTAGTCCCAACACATTTTTCCTTCCTTCCTTCCTTCCTTCCTTCCTTCTTTCCTTCCTTCCTTCCTTCCTTCCTTCCTTCCTTCCTTCCTTCCTTCCTTCCTTCTTTCCTTCCTTCCTTCCTTCCTTCCTTCCTTCCTTCCTTCCTTCCTTCCTTCCTTCCTTCCTTCCTTCCTTCCTTCCTTCCCTCCCTCCCTCCCTCCCTCCCTCCGCCCCCCCCCTTGCCCTCACAAGCTCACTTGGCTTTCTTGCTCAAACCTGATGCTCTGCCACTTGAGCCATGCCTCTAATGTAACTTTTTTGTTTTTTGTTTTGGACATGGAATCTTTCCTACGTGTCTGCCTAGGTTGGCTTCAAAAGAATTCTCCAGGTCTCAGCCTTCTGGGTAGCTAGGATTACAGGCATGAGTTACTAGATGTTTGGCTTTCCAAGGGACATTTCTAGGGGCCTGCATTTGCCATTCTTCAATCATCAAAGCCATCCGTTGTGATCATTGTGTTTACAGAAACCTGACAGGAAGTGTTTGCCACAGATTTCAGGATGACTTCAAAGCTACCCCTTCAAAGCCACTCAAAGGAAGTTAAGTCAGCAGGGTAATTGACACAGCAGACCAGTAGCACGCCAGAGCAAGGCATGCTATCTAATACGTTAACAATCCTATAAGGTGCTCAGCTTTTTGGTTTGGAGAACGGAAAAAGATTACTTTTCTTTGATTACCAGAGGGAAGGAGTATTGTAAATCCATTTACAGAATTCCTAGCAACTGTTTGGTGAGCAGGCCCTTGCCCCTTATCAGGGTGTATTACCCACTCCTGCTGGCTTATCCCTGTAGTGTGGCAGCCCCACTGAAACTGGTGGGTTGTTTGTTTTTTGTCTGTTGTGGGGCTTGAACTTAGGGCCTGGGCACTGTCCCTGAGCCCCTCTGTGCTCAAGGCTAGCACTTTACCACTTGAGCAACAGAACTACTTCCAGTTTTTGAGCAGTTAATTGGAGATAACAATCTCATGGGGACTTTTTTTTTTTTGCTTGGGCTGGCTTTGAACCACAATACTCAGATCTCAGCCTCCTGAGTAGCTAGGATTACAGGTGTGAGCCACTGGCACCCAGCTGATGGTGTTTTTATTTTTCTTCTTAAAATATGGAATATATCATGAATTTTTGTGTTGTCATTGCTTGGAGGCCATGCTAATTTTCTCGGTAGCATTCCAATGTTAGTCTATGTGCTGCTGAAGTAAGCGCTGAAATGGAGTTTGTAGACCCAGAGCCCATGTCCAGGAGTCCCAAGTTAGGTTGGGCCACTCACTCCCATACGCCAAATAAAGAGATGTGGTGAAGGAAAGAGAAAGACGACCATGGGAAGGCCTTGGGAAGACAGCACTTCAGTACACTTCAAGCATCTTCTCACAACTGCCACATAAAGTAATTGCAAGAGACTGCAGCAGAAAACAGGTAAGATCAAAATTGGAAGACTTTAGTTAATTCCCAGGAGTTAGCAAAAGTCTCCTCTCTCTCTCTCTCTCTCTCTCTCTCTCTCTCTCTCTCTCTCTCTCTCTGTCTCTCTCTCTCTCCCTCCCTCCCTCCCTCCCTCCCTCCCTCTCTCTCCCTCTCCCTCTCCCTCCCTCCCCCCTCTCTTTCTCTCTGTTTTGTGGGTCATGGGGCTGGAACTCAGGGCCTAGGTGCTGTCCCTGAGCTTTTTCGCTCAAGGCGAGTGCTCTACCATTTTGGGACACAGTGCAAATTTTGGCTTTTTTGAGTAGCTTATTGGAGATAAGGGTCCCATGCACTTTCCTACCTGGCTGGTTTGGAACCACAATCCTCAGATCTCAACCTCCTGAATAGCTAAGTTACAAGCATGAGCCACTGGTGCCGTTATACTACCTATTTTTTTTCATTAATTTACTTTATTGTTACCATAGAGGCGATATACAGAGGTATTATAATTACACGAGTCAGGTAATGAGTGCATTTCCTTTTGTACAGTGTCATCTGTTCCCTCATGTTCTCCCAGTCCCTCCCTCCCGTCTCCACCCATGAATTGTATAGCTCACTTTCATCAATGTCCAGTGAGCTCCACTGCTGCACTTTTCACCCCTTTTCCCTCAGGTTCTGTGCCCTCTTTCCTACCTTCCTAAAGATATGCATGCAAATATACCATACATAAGGAAGACAGAAATCATCAAAAACTAAAAACTGAAAAAAAGAAGTCTCTTGTTTTCATATCTTGGAGTTCATTTCAGTATGTATATTATTTTAAATACATATATAAATATTATTTATATAAATAGACATTGGTCCTTTATATTTCTCTCTCAAAAAGTGTATCCTTGGGCTGGGGATATGGCCTAGTGGCAAGAGAGCTTGCCTCGTATACATGAGGCCCTGGGTTCAATTCCCCAGCACCACATATACAGAAAACGGCCAGAAGTGGCGCTGTGGTTCAAGTGGCAGAGTGCTAGCCTTGAGCAAAAGGAAGCCAGGGACAGTGCTCAGGCCCTGAGTTCAAGGCCCAGGACTGGCCAAAAAAAAAAAAAAAAAGTGTATCCTCTTTGGATACCCCAGTGTGTGAGTATCTAGAACCCCATGTAATTTGTCATATCCCAGTGTATTTTAGAGATCACTTCGGCTTATCAGAGAGAACATGTGCTGTTTGTCTCTCTGAGTTTGGTTCACCTCACTTAATATGATTTGTTCTTGTTCCATCCATTTCCTTGCAAATGACATTATTTTATTCTTTCTAATGGCTGTGTAAAATTCCATTGTGTATAAGTACCCACGTTTTTGGCGTCTACTCATCTAGTGTGGAGCATCTGGGCTGTTTTCTTGGCTATTGTGAATAGTGCAGCACTGAACATGGATGTGCAGGTGTCCTTATCATACCCTGGCTCATAAAGTTTTTCCTACCCCTTTTAAGAACCTCTTTTAAGAAAGGTCATGAGGCCTCTTGGCCTTGTTTCTCATTGATTTCAGACTCCTAAGGACCGATTACTAGCCCTGACCCTCTAGACCCACCCCCACTCTAGAAAAAAAAAGCTGCCCAGGAAAATTGCCTCATGAAAGGGTTCAATAAATGTCTCACATGTGGAACGCTCCTCTGCTGTGGAGAAAAACACTCCTACACAAGGTCACAATGCCAACGCTTTGTAGAAACTGAGTTGTCAAAACATGATCAAATATCATACCTTACCTTGTAAACAAAAGCCCTGCATGTAGATGGAAAACATCCCAAAGAAAACATAACCCTAATGCCCTTCTCAGCCTTGCACTTTGGAAATTAGAATGGTGTTTTCTAAACTCCACTCTGCAAGCCATTAAGGGATTGTGAAATCAATTGAACAAGTGGCACCTCTGCTTTTTTTTTTTAAATAAAAATAATTCAGATAGATGTGACTAGAATAAGAAATAGCAAAAGGCCTGTTAAGTAGCAAGAGCAAATACTGTAGATGAAAGCTTGGTTTCATATTTATATGTGTGTGGGTATATTTGTGGATCTGAGATGTACTTTTTTGTTGTTGGTGGTGGTGATGGGGCTTGAACTCAGAGCCTAGGCATTGTCCCTGAGCTCTTTTGCTCAAGGTGATTGCTCTACCACTTTGAGCCACAGCGCCACTTCTGGTTTTCTGGTGATTAATTGGAGATAAGAGTTACCTGGACTTTCCTGTCTGGGCTGGCTTTGAACTAAGATCCTCAGATCTCAGCCTCCTGAGTAATTAGGACGAAAGGTGTGAGCCGCTGAAATGCACTTTAAAAAAAACACACACACACACTTTTGGAGCTGTGTGCTAATGGCTCACACCTGTCATCCACGCTACTCAGGAAGCTGAGATCTTAGTGGTCTGAACCCTGCCAGGGCAAATAAGTCCTTGAGACTCTTATCTCCAGTTAACCACCCAAAAAGCTAAAAGTAGCACTATGGCTCAAAGTGCTTAAAGTGCTAACCTGAATGAAAAGGCTAAGGTACAATGCCCAGTCCCTGAGTTCAAGTTCCAGGACTGGCACCAAAAAACTCCAAAATCAGTCAGACCATATTGGGAATAAAATGCCAGGTTTTGAATTCTAGCATCATCCATCATAGATTAGAGGACAATGTTGAGCAATTTTACTTTTTACTCACTAATAGGGAATATAATTATACCTCTTAAGGGTTATTCTGAGAGTAAAATGAGATAATACAACAAAGCATTTAGAATAATGTACATAGCACACTGTAAGGATTTTAGTAGTGTGAGCTTGAGCAAAGTACTTGGGCATGTCAATGCATCTGAAGGCTATGCCTACTGTGTTGAGGTGTATTTTAAAATCAGCTTGTTTTTGATGCTATTGTAAAAGATACTGATTTTTAATCTTCCATTGATGTTTCATGAATATAACTGCTAATACAGCAGATTTCAAGATATAGACTTTGAATCCTGTGACCTTGCTAATGTCATTTATTAGAGCTAGAAGCATTTGGCTGGATTCCTTAGGATTTTGTTTATTTACTTTATTTTTTGTTTTCTGTTTATTTATCTATTGTTCCAGTTCTAGAGCTTAAAATCAGGGCCTTAGCTTTTTTTTTTGCTTAAGGATAGTACTCTACTACTTGAGCTATAACTCCACTTTTAGCTTTTTGTTGGTTAATTGGAAACAAGAGTCTCACAGACTTTTCTGCTGAAGCTGGCTTGGAACAGTGATGCTCAGATCTCAACCTCTTAAGCAGCTAGAATTACCGGTGTGAGCCACACCTACACCTGGCTGCTTGCTGTGTGTGTGTGTGTGTGTGTGTGTGTGTGTGTGTGTGTGTGTGTGCTGATCCTGTGAAGGTTAGCGCTCTACCACTTGAGTCACAGCCCTCCACTTCCAGTTTGTTTTTGTTTTTTTTTTTGATAAGTAACCAGATAAGAGTTTCATGGACTTTCCAGCCCAAGCTGGCATCCAACTGCAATCCTCAGATCTCTGCCTCTCAATAACTAGGATTACAGGCACGAGCCACCAGCAGTTTTAATTCACTTTGTGAGGCGGTGACTGGGGTGGTCTGTTGTTAGTCTGCTCGGTGCCAGTCTGCACATAGTCTTTTCCCCTCCCATGTACCCTACTCTAGAAGTCTCCACCCTCCACTTGTGTTGCCCAGATGATTGGCATACCTGGGGGCAGTTACCGCCCCTTTCTCTGAGGTCACCTCCTGAACCGCCAGGTCACGCTCCTTCGGACTGTGTGCGGTTCCCAGACTGTGAGGTCCTATCTGCATCCACCCTGGCCATACTCCTTCCCACTTGACCCCAACCCCACCAGGTAGGCTCTTTCAGCAGCTGGGAATAAATGTTTCTTTTTCTGCCAGAAGACCGTGTGGTAGCTTCCTAGACCGAATCAAGCCTAACAGCTGTGAAGTGCTAGCTGACTCCTTTGAAGATGAGCCCTTGCTTACCTAATGCCAGCTGCCTCCTGTTACCAGGTTAGCCCTGGCATGGCTGCTTCATGCATTGAGTGCTTTTTAAGCACTCCACTTTAGCACCACTGCATCTTATTAGCTAAACCGCTTCATTTTAATGGTTAGTATAATTTTGCAACACTCATGTTTGACTTATTATATAGCGCCTTCAAACAATATTGTACCACTTCATGTATAATAAAATGTACTTTTATTTTCTTCTCTCATACTTTGTGTTATTGTTAGCTTGCGTTTTACTTCTATATGATTACAGTTCTCACAAAGCACAGCTATAATTTTTGCTTTTACTCAATGTCGTTTCAGTAAATTAAAAGATGAGAAAATGTTTTATATTTGCCATTGCCATGTTGTTTATTCATTTTTATTGATTTAAGTTCCCCTATGGCATTATTTTCCTTTAGCATGAGGAAATTCCTTTAAGATTTCTGTGTTTTCTATTGGCTGGCCATACTTTCTCACACAGCTGTTTGTCTGGAAAAGTCATTATCTCACTTTTATATATGACTTATATTTTCTTCTTCCGATGAGAAGTGTGGTAGTTTTTGCTTATTTGGTTTTTTAAAAATTTATTTGCTGATGGTCCTGGGGCTTGAACTCAGAGCCTGAGTGCTGACCCTGAGCAATTTTGCTCAAGGCTAGTGCTGTATTGCTTGAGCCACAACTCCACTTTCAGCATTTTGGTGGTTAATTGGCGATAAGAGTCTCATGGATTTGCCTGCCTGGTCTGGCTTTGAACTGTGATCCTCAGGTCTCAGCCCCCTGAGTAGCTAGGATTACAGGCATGAGCCATGGGAACCTGGCTTACTTCTGTTTTTTGGGGGGTGGGGTGGGGTGTTTAATTGGAGATAAGAGTCTCATAGATTTTCCTTCCCAGGATGGCTTTAATTAGCAGTCCTCAGAACTCAGTCTCCTCAATAGTTACTATTGTAGGCATGAATCACTGGTCCACAGCCACTTTTTCAAAATTTGACCATCATTTCCTTCTTTTTTCTTTTTTTTTTTTTTTTTTTTGCCATTCCTTGTCATCTCCTCTTCTTTCTGAGCCCCATTTTGAAGTATGTAGATGATTTGATATTTTCCCCTAGGTCACTGAGGACTTTTTTTTCCCTTGTCTTCCTTCCTTCCTTCCTTCCTTCCTTCTTTTCTTCTTTCTTTTCTTTCTTTTTTGTCAGTAATGGGGCTTGAACTCTGGCCCTGGGCACTGTCCCTGAGCTCTTCAGCTCAAGGCTAGTGCTCTACCACTTGAGCCACAGTGCTACTTCCTCTTCTCGTTTTTCTTCCGTCTTTTCTTGTCCCTGTTTCATTTTGGAGACTTTAATGCCGTATCTTCAAGTTCACTGATCTTTTCTTCTGTAGCATCTAATGTGCTGGTAATCTGACCTACTCGGACATTAAATATTGGTAAGATCACAAATATTGTTTCTCTTGAGTTTCTGTTTTCAGCTTTATATCCTTTTAATTGTTTTTTTTTTTTTTTTCAGACCTGGGGCTTGGACTCAGGGCCTGAGCACTGTCCCTGGCTTCTTTTTGTTCAAGGCTAGCACTCTACCTCTTGAGCCACCACGCCACTTCTGGCTTTTGTTTTTTCTATATATGTGGTGCTGAGGAATCGAACCCAGGGCTTCATGTATGCGAGGCAAGCACTCTACCACTAGGCCATATCCACAGCCCCAGCTTTATATCTTTTTATGCTTCAGTTTAGATAGTATTTCTTGCTATTTCTTAACGTTCATTGGCTTTTTTGTTATGGATTGGATCTTGAATGTGCTCCTAAAACTCATATCTTGGTTCTCAGCTTATGATCTTTTTGGGAGATGGAGGGACCTCTAGGATGTAGAATCTACTGGGAGCAAATTAGGCCATTGGTGGTATGCCCTTGAAAAGTATGGTGGAACCCTGGCTCCTTACTCTCCATTTTTGCCTCCTGGCTGCCATGAGGTGATCAGTTCACTCTGTTACATGCGTCTACCATGAAGTACTGCTTTGCCACAGGCACCTGAACAGTCCAAGTGGCATGGCCTGAGGTGTCCAAACAATAATTCTTTTTTAAGTTGATTATTTTAGGTATTTTGTCACAAGGACCAAAAGCTTATATCAGTACACTTTTCTTTTTTGGTCATGGGGCTTGAATAAGGGCCTACACACTGTCCCTGAGCTCTTTTTTTTTTTTTTGCCAGTCCTGGGCCTTGGACTCAGGGCCTGAGCACTGTCCCTGGCTTCTTCCCGCTCAAGGCTAGCACTCTGCCACTTGAGCCACAGCGCCGCTTCTGGCCGTTTTCTGTATATGTGGTGCTGGGGAATCGAACCTAGGGCCTCGTGTATCCGAGGCAGGCACTCTTGCCACTAGGCTATATCCCCAGCCCACCTGAGCTCTTTTTGCTCAAAGCTAGTGCTTTACCACTTTGAGCCACAGCACCACTTCCAGTTTTCTGGTGGTTAATTGGAGATAAGAGTCTCCTGGACTTTTCTGCCCAGGCTGATTCAAACCACAATCTTCAAATCTCAGCCTCCTGAGTAGCTAGAATTACAGGCATAAGCCACCAGTGCCAGCTTTAAAATTTTCTTCTCTAGGATTGAATCTGCTGTTAAGTTTACCCAATGAATATTTCATTTTGGTGGATGGAACTAGAACAAATCATGTTAAGTGAGGTAAACCAAGATCAGAGAGATAAACAGTGCATGTTCTTTCTGTTATGTGGAAGTTAGATCTAAAACACACTGGGATATGACAAATTGCACAGGATTCTAGGTACTCACATACCTCACTAGGCCAAACGAGGCCAAACGAGGTTAGTCTTAGGAGACACTCACAAAGGTGCAATACCCAAGTGCCTCTTCATATGTATATAAAATAATATACATACTGAAACAAACTCTAAAGATACGGAAACAAAGGGTTTTTAAAAAATTGTTTATCCTTTTTCTGATGATTCTGTATTCCTTACCTTATATATAGTGTATATGCCTATCTGTGGTTGGGTGAAGGGAGGGCACAGAATTTGAGGATAAAAGGTGAAAAGGTGCAGCAGTGAAGCGCATTGGACATTCGTGAAAGTGAACTCTACAACTCATGGGTGAAGATGGGAGGGAAGGAATGGGAGAACATGAGGGAACAGATGACACTATACAAAAGGAAATGTACTCATTACCTGATGCATGTGCATGTAACCCTTCTGTATATCACTTCTATAATAACATTGCAAATTAAAAAATCATTTTGGATATTAGATACATTTTATCTCTAAAAGTCCCACTTAGTTCTTTTTATTTAAATTATGATAAAATATACATAATATTCATTTTACAGCTTTTATCACATTTAAGTGTATAGTTCAGTGGCATTAGGTACATTCATATTGTTGTACGATCATTTCCACTATTACTCTCCAGAACTTTTTCATCTTTCCAAATTGAAACTGTCTCCATTAAATAATAACTTTCAGGGAAATGCCTCTGAAGGATAAGGGGCAAAGGGAGGAGGATTGGGAATATACCAAGTATTTAGAAACTGCTTTTGTTAAAAATCACTGACTCACTTGGGCCTGCAAATGTCGGAAGGGGAACGGAAAGCTGAATAAAAGCTTGACTTCTCTGCTTTGTATCTGTCTTTGCTTAAGCAATCACCCTGGGATCCAGAAAGTTATGAGAGAGAAAAGGGGACTGTTAGGCAGATAAGGTTTAAAAAAATGGTAGATCTAACACATGTCTGATAATATGCATCTCTTCATGGCTTTACTTGTTCCTATAGTGCCTTGGGCTTCTGCTCAGATGCTTCTTCCTGCTCAAACTCTTTTTCTTCCCATACTGTCCTGGGTGCCTGCTCAACAAATAGAAAGATCCAGAATGGTGCATATACAAGCCGTTAATCAATCAGCCCAAAGCCCAGAGAAGGAGAAATAAGAGGAGCTTTATATCATAAAAAAGAAAAGTTCTGGGCTGGGAGCCAGTGGCTCTTGCCTGTAATCCTAGCTACACAGATGGCTGAGATCTGAGGATCACAGTTCGAAGCCAGCCCAAGCAGAAATGTTTGTGAAATTCTTATCTCTAATAAACAACTAAGAAAAGGCTGGAAGTGGTGCTGTGGCTCAAGTGGTAGAGCACTAGCTTTGAGTTAAAGAAGTTCAGGGACATCTCCAAGGTCCTGAGTTTAAGCCCCAGGACTGGAATAAAAACAAAAATAAAAGTAATCAGAATTTTGTACAGCCTGACCAATAAAGTGTACCTAATTTTTTTTTTTTTTTTGCCAGTCCTGGGCCTTGGACTCAGGGGCTGAGCACTGTCCCTGGCTTCCTTTTGCTCAAGGCTAGCACTCTGCCACTTGAGCCACAGCGCCACTTCTGGCCATTTTTCTGTATATGTGGTGCTGGGGAATCGAACCCAGGGCTTCATGTATACGAGGCAAGCACTCTTGCCACTAGGCCATATCCCCAGCCCTAGTGTACCTAATTATGAGAGGGGCATCGAATGAGCACAGCCCAGGGTATAAGAAACTCTAATCTCAGAGACAGATACACAGAGACAGCCACCTGAAGAGGGGAAGCTCCTCAGCCAGCAGTGGCCCTTGAGAGAGATATTTCTCTTCTGACTAAAGTCTGTATGCTCTTCCATTGTTCTGGGCTTCATTCCTTAAACTCCTGAGACAAGAACCCTGAGGTGAGTATAACAGTCCTGGCAGTGGAGCTGCAACACTGGCAGGCATTGTCTGCTGCTGAGCTACAACACTAAGCAGGCTTGTCTGCTACAAAGCTACAACCCTAGGTCTCTGCCAGGTACTTACCCAAAAGGGCTGTGTGGATTCTGCTCACCTAGAACAACAACAGAGAACTCTGTATCATTGGGTTGAAATGCTTACTCTACCTCTTCCTGTAAAGTGCCTGTGTCACATAATAAATCTCTCTCTTACTCATCTCTAGACTTACATTGGGGTGCGTGGTCAAACCTGCCGTATGAGAACCCCTGGAGTTGGGCCTGTGGCCTAGAACTCCAGTGACAGGCACAGAGCCTTCAAATGGTGGAGCAGTCCCAACACCTGTGAAAGGAGAGCAGTAAGGAAGAAGGAAGAAATGGATAGTGTAAGGTTCAGCAAAAGGAGATCACGTGGTTCATGCAGAAAAGTTTATTGGGAGGAGAGCATACTGCTCACCTGCACAAGATGGAGGGTGAAGGGGTGCAAAAGATGCAGGGGAAGGAGAAAGGAGAGGGAAGGGGGAAAAAGGACAAGGGGAAAAGGGAATAAAAGGTGTGGAACTAACAATGGAAACTGATATAAAGGGAAAAGGCAGGGAGGAAGTGTGGCCGCAGCGATGATCTCAGAGCCTAGGGGGCCTCCAACTGCCCCCAGGTGTGCCATTACCTGGGTTCCACAGGTTCTGGGCAGGGACTTCTAGAGAAGGGGCTACTTGTGCATAGAGGGAAAACAAAGGAATGGGCCATTTTTCCTGGGCAGACCTAACAGATAGGAGGCACCTCAGACTGCAGCACAGCTCTCTGTCATCTTAGTCTGGTTGATGGAGCTCCAGGGTAAACACTGTCCCTTAGAGAGAAATGGCTCCCCACCTGTGCTACTGCCATACTCCATCAATGACTGAGAGCACACCTGGAAATAGATGGCCTCAGTGTGAATGCCATGACTGATGGGAGCAGGAAACAATTGCCATTAGGCCTCACTATCCTAGATCCGATGGGGACCTTCATCACCACAGCGACCCCTAATGTTCAGTCTCCTGTAGTTCACTCCCAGATGAGCCAATCAGCAACAGCCCCGGCTTCCTCCAACAGCCTCATCCCTCCCCTCTGTTCCTCTTTTTGCAGGAGTCTCTCTCTTCCCTCCCCCTGCTGCTCCTCCCATGGCCTGGAGGCTGAGAAGACCTCTTAGGTTTTCTCGACTCTTTCACCCATACTAACCTGAAACATTTCCCTTACAATGACAGATCCTGAAAGGGTGACGTATCTGGAAGCTGTTGACCAATTATATTCTTTGTTACAGGCTTTACATATGGAATATAGTGGTACCACGGGCACCCTCCTGGGGCTTCCCAAGCATAAGGGTTCCCCTCATCCATACATCTGTGTCTTTGCTAACTTAGTGCTGGACTTCTCCATCTATCCCCCCCCCCCCACCCACATGCCTACTTCTCTTTCAGATTACTAGTCTCCTTTTCCTAGGAGCCTTTCCAGACTACTTACCCCAGTCCCCCCCCGCCCCCCCCCCCCGTGCCATGCCACACATACAGGGTTCTATGGGAGACTCAACTATTACATTATAATTGCCCTTCACACACGAATTCCTGGAACCTTCATCTGAAAAACCACCTCTTGGTGTCACCCATCATTAATCTCAGTGCCTGACACAATAGGTGCCGACTTGGGACTTTCCCTTTGCTTTGGAATGCCAAAGGAAACAATTGTGTATCACCAGGCTGTAGTCAGCACGGTCCTTGTACATGGCTTCATTCTCATACAGTTTTTTTTTTAAATTGTACAATTCTCCTTTGTGTTATTTGTGCAAGAATCCCTGGCAGATTCACCTAGCTGTAAATGGCACCCCCCACTTGGAGATGATTTGCATTTAAAAGTGAAGACTGAAAAAGACAATTCTTCTTGCCAAAGAGGAATTTCAAGCATCTGCGGCTGACCGGTAAGAGGGGATTTTTGTTTAAGGGGCCAGAGGCCCTTTAAGGAGAGCAAGTACCAAAATCATCCCAGAGAAGGAGACTTTATTTTGGATGGAGTACCATCTTGCAGATCTGAGTAAAATCCCCAAAGAAGCTTGAATGTGAAAAGACAATGGGAAGGCAGCAACTAGCATTTAAAGAGACACTTCCATTTTCCCTGCTCAGGCTCCAGCTCCAGCTCCGGCTCCAGCTCCAGCTCCGGCTTCGGCTCTGGAGTCTCCACCCTCTTCC